>NW_006922115.1:486737-487772 GCF_000298275.1 Orycteropus afer afer | reverse complement strand
TTTGGGTGAAAGTTTACAGAGCAAATTAATTTTCCATACAGCAGTTCATACACATTTTGTCTCATGACATTGACTCAATTCCCCACAATGTAACAGCTGTCTTCAAACTTTCTCGACTTACTTAAATTTTTTCCTATGTCCTTCCTTCCCATGTACTCCCACCCCCTGAGCTGTCTCCCTGTGCAAACAATGACCTGTTCTCCCATGATTGCTCCAAGTAGTATGTATACCTGATTTAAATGTTCAGCCCATATGCTTGTCTGTTATTTGGCTGGAAGCCACAGGAATTAATTCAGTTCAGACCTGAAGGGTAGCTTTGGACCATTGCCTCAGGGGTTTGATCAGGCTGTATCAGACTAGCAAACCTGGTCGTTCTTTTTTTTTTTTTTTCTTTATGATTTTGAGTTTTATTCCACATTATTCTCCCACTCTATCCAGGATCTCTTGCACCTTTCCTGCTCTGAGGGATTGACAGTGGTAGTTGGGCACCATCTAATTCTTTTGGTCTCATGAGCATATAGGCTGAGGATCATATGGTCTACCAGTCCCTTGGACTATTTGTTTCCATGTGCTTTTGTTTTTCTTTGCTCTGGATGAGGAGAGATGTACCATTGTATCTAGATGGCCACTTGCTAGCTTTTAAGATCCCAGTAGCTACTTACCAAAGTAGGATGTAGAACAATGTTTTTGTGTAGTGTGTTATGTCAGTTGAATTTGATGTCCCTTGCAACCATGGTCCTGAGCCCACAGGTCCAACTACTTGCTTTCTCCGGGTAGCTGGCTATGGCCAAGAAGTCACTGGAACCTTTTCACTTGTCAGCTCTACTATGGTGTTGTTATGTTGTTAAGTGCCGTCAAGTTGTTTCCAAGTCATAGCGACCCCATGCACAGCAGAACGAAACACTGCCCGATCCCGCACCAGCCCCACAATCCCTGCTATACTTGAGCCCATCATCGCAGTCAGCGTGTCAATCCATCTACTTGAAGGCCTCCCCCTCTTTCGTCGACCCTCCACCCTACCAAGCATGACATCCT
>NW_006922115.1:482451-485666 GCF_000298275.1 Orycteropus afer afer | reverse complement strand
TATTCTTATAGCAGATGCAATTATGCTTGTAAAAACATCATCAGCCAACCCTATAAATGCTCATGGGCACACTACTGCCTGCCCAGACATACCTGATCATTCAACCTGTCCACTCATAGATCAATGTTTACCATAATTGACAATGCAGTACTGTATATGCAAAGGGATTCATCTTTGCTGTTTGGACCTGCCTTGTACCTCTTTATATCTTCTTCTTCCTCAAAGACACTGTATTGATTACTCATATTTGGTACATTGCACTTCCCTTCACTCAAATCAATACCTGTCTCTCCCTCCCTTACCTTCCCACCTCTGGTAACCAACAAAGAAATTTTTGTTCCATATTTAAACCTTTCCTTCACTTTTGGCAATATTGAACTAATACTATATTTTTCCTGTGATTAACTTATTTCACTCAGCATGTCCCTCAAGTCATCCATGTTACGTGGTATCTTGCAGGTTCTACATTATTCTTTTGGGTTGCATAGTATTATATTTTGTGTACATATCATAGTTTGCTTATCCATTTTATGTTGATGAGTACCTAAGTTGTTTCCATCTCTTTGCTGTTGTAAATAGTGCTGCAATGAACATAAGCATGTATATATCTGTTCTTTTCCAGGCTATCACTTCTTTAGGATATATACCTAGTAATGGGATTGCTGGGTCAAATGGCATCTCTAATTCCACCATTTAAGGTATCACCATACTGTTTTTCACAGTTGTTTTATCATTTTACAGTCCCACCAACAATGTATGATAGTACCAATCTCTCCACACCCTCACCAGCATTTGTTATTTTCTGTCTTGTTGAACTTTGCTAGTAGTGCTGGGACCAGATAGTATCTCATTGTTGTTTTGGTTTGCATCTCTCTAATGGCTAATGATCGTGAACTAATGGTCTTCATGTGTTTCCTGGCTGCCTGAATATCTTCCTTGGTGAAGTGTCTATTCATGACTTCTGACTATTTTTTTAATTGGATTATTTTTCTTTTTGGTGTTGAAATGTTCATGTTTTCCATAAATTTTAGAGGTAAGTCTCTTGTCAGAAATGTTTTTGACAAATATTTTCCACCCCGATCTGTAGGTTCTCTTTTCACTCTTTTGGAGAAGTCTTTGGAAGCACATAAAAATTTAATTTTTAGAAGGTCCTATTTGTCTAGTTGATTTTCTAATGTTTGTGGATTTTGGGTTATGCTTGACAGTCTATTTATGCCATAAATTAGGGCCTCTAAATTTGCCCCTATTTTTTCCTTGTTAAATTTTATAGTTTTAGATTTCACATTTAAGTCTTTGATCCATCTGGAGTTAGTTTTTGTGTATGGTATGAGGTAAGAATTTTGTTTCAGTTTTCTGCAAATGGATATCTAGTTTTCCCAACACCGTTTGTTAAAGAAACCATCTCTTCCCCATCTAGTGGATTTTGGGCCTTTGTGAAAGATCAGCTGACTATAGGTCGATGGATCTATTTCTGGGTTCTCAATTGTATTCCACTGATCTATGTGTCTGTCATTGTACCAACATCAGGCTGTTTTGACTACTGTGTCTCTATAGTAGGTTTTAAAATCTGGCAATGTGAGGCATCCTTCTTTGTTTTTCGTTAACAGTGCTTTGCTTATGCTAGGTCTCTTTCCTTTCTATATAAAATAAGTGATTGGTTTTTCCATATTCTTAAAGAATATTGACAGAATCTGGATAGGAATTGTATTGAATATATAGATTGCTTTGAGTAGAATTGGCATTTTCACAATGCTCGATCTTCCTATCCATGAGCATGGTATGTACTTCCATTTATATAGATCTCTTACGGTTTTTTGAAGTAGTGTTTTCTTTGTACAGATCTTTTGTGTTCCTGATAATATTTATTCCCAAGTATTGTATCTTTAGGGTAGCATAGTGCCTAAAGTACTTGACTGCTTATCAGATGGCTGGTGGTTCAAACCCACCAGCCACTTCTCAGAAGGAAAGTTGGCCTATCTACTTCCGTAGTGATACTGCCTTGGAAACCCAAGGAGGGTTTGCTATGAGTCTAGTCCGACTCGTCGGTACATAACAATGACAATAACATTGTAAATGATAATGATTTCCATACTTCCTTTTCAGCAATCTCTTTACTAGTGTAGAGGAATCCAACTCATTTTTGTATGTTGATCTTGTATCCTGTCACTATGTTAAATCTCTCAGTTAGTTCCAGTAGTTTTCTTGTTGAGTCTTTTGGGTTTTCTATGTATAGGATCATATCATCTGCAGATAGGGATAGTTGTACTTCTTCCTTAACAATTTGTATGCCTTTGATTTCCCTTTGTGCTTTGTTGCCCTAGCTAGGACATCCAACAACTGAATGGTTTCAGTCTGCATACACTGAGAATAATGTTGTCTGTTGGTTTTGCATATATGCCTTTTATTGAGGAATTTCCTTTCTTTTCCAATATTTCTGAGAGTTTTTACAAGGAATGGGTGCTGGATTTTATAAAATGGTTATCTGCACTGATATGATAATATGGTTCTTTTCTTTATTTTTTGTGATGAATTACACTGATTGTTTTTCTAATGTTGAACCACCCTTGCATATCTGGTATGATCCCCACTTGATTATAATGTATTATTTTCTAATATATTGTTGTAGTCTATTGACTAGGATTTCGTTGAAGATTTTTGCATCTATATTGATGAGGGATGTTGGTCTGAAGTTTTCCTTTTTAGTGATGTTTTTGCTTTTTTTTTTTCCTTTTAGATAAAAGTTACTCCTGCCTCATAAAATGAATCTGGGAGGAGTACATCATGTTCTATGTTCTGGAATAGTTTGAGTAGGATTAGTGTCAGTTCTTCAATGTATTTGGTAGTCTTGTTGGATTTTTCTATTTTCTTTCTATTCTCTGTTTCATCGGTTTCTGCTTGAATCTTTATTATTTCCTTCCTTCTGGTGATGGTAGGCTTTTTTTGCTGCCCTTTTTTCTAATTGTTGGAGTTGTTGGATTAAAGTGTTAATTTCAACTCCTTCTTCTTTTTTGATGTGTGCATTTATTCCTATAAATTGGACTCTTGTTACTGCTTTGACTGTGTCCCAAAGATTTTGGTATGTTGTGTTTTCATTCTCATCTGATTCAATATTTTTTTTTCTTTTCTTTTCTTTTTTTTTAAATTGTGATTTGGGTGAAGATTTACAGAGCAAATTCACTTTCCATACAGCAGTTCACATATACTTTGTCTCATGT
>NW_006922115.1:478973-480741 GCF_000298275.1 Orycteropus afer afer | reverse complement strand
TGATCGTGAGCATTTCTTCATATGTTTATTGGCTGCTTGAATATCCTCCTTGGTGAAGTGTCTATTCATGTCTTCTGCCCATTTTTTAATTGGATTGCTTATCTTTTTGTTATTGAGGTGTTGGAGTTTTCTATAAATTCTAGAGATAAGTCCCTTGTCAGATATGTTATTACCAAATATTTTTTTTCCAATCTGTACGTTCTTTATTCAACAATTTTTTAAATTCATTTATATTTATTCTATTAACCAGTCTTTTTTAAGGAGGATGTTATTCAGTTTCCATATGTTTCCTCTTTTTCCTATTGCTGATTTTTAATTTTATAGCATTGTGATCTGACAAGATGCTTTCCAGTATTCTGATGTTTTTAAATCTATTAAGACTTGCATTGTGGCCTAACATGGTTTAACATGAAGAATGTTCCAAGTGCACTGGAAAAAGACGTATATTGTTGTTGGGTGAAGTGCTGTGTAGATGTCCATAATGTTAGTGGATTGGATTCTGTAGTTCTTCTGCATCTTTGTTGAGTTTCTTTCCAGTTGTTCTTTCATTGAAAATGAAAAATTAAAAGTCTCCTACTATGAAAATTAAAGTCTCCTTCTATGATTGTGGAGTCATCTATTTGTCTTTTCAGTTCTGTTAAAGTCTGATTTATGTATTTTGGGGATCTTTCCTTGGGTGCATGGACATTTTTTATAGTTATGGCTTCTTGTTCAATTGATCCTTTAATCATTATACAATGCCCTTCCTTGTCTTTTATGGTGGTTTTTGTCCTAAAGTCAATTTGATCAGAAATTAATATTACCACTCCTGCTCCTTTTTGGTTGCCATTTGTTTGATATATCTTTTTTCCAACCTTTGATTTTTGTCTTTGTCTCTACAGTGTATCTCTTGTAGACAGCATATAGATGGGTTATGTTTTCTTATCCATTCTGCAACTCTTTGTCTCGTGAGTAGTGCATTTAATGCATTTACATTCAGAGTAATTATTGACAAGTATGAATTGGTCCTGTGTTTTTTCATGGTGTTGCTGATTTCTTTGTTCCATATAATTTTTTATGCTGAGCTCATTTTGTTTATGAATCAATCATGTTATCATTTCCTTCATTGCTATTATTTTAGTATTTGGTAAATATTTATGCATTTCTTCTTTTTTCTTTTTTGATATGGAAGTTTGTCATTTTTCTTTGATGTTACCCTCTGATGTATAATTTTTCCCAAGTTTAGAACAGTTTTTTCTGTCTTGTAATAGTCGTGACTTTCTCAACATTTAGAAATTCCATAAGTACACTATTTTTTCCTTCTTTTTGATTTGTATTTGTCCTCATTTACCAATTAATGTCCCTGGTTTCCTCTTCATAATGTTGTATGCTTATTTTTCTTTGGATACTTCCATAACTGGGTTGGTTTCTGGGTTATATCATGATGTTCGTTAATGGTTGGTTGTTGTTAGCTCTTGTTGGTTCTCTATCCTAAGGACTCCCATTAGCATCTCTTGTAAGTTTGATCTGGTTTTAACAAGTTCCCTTAATTTCTGCTTATCTGTAAATGTCCGAATTTCACCATCATATTTGAGGGACAATTTTTTCTGAGTACATAATTCTTGATTGGATTTTTTTCTCTTTCTGTGTTTTGTGTATACTGTCCCATTGCTTTCTTCCATGCCTGGTTTCTTTTAAGAAAGCAGAGCTTACTCTTATCGGTTGCCTTTTTTAGGTGATTTTTTTTTTTTTTTTTTTTTTTGTTATTCCCATGCTGCTTTCAGGTTCT
>NW_006922115.1:477066-477764 GCF_000298275.1 Orycteropus afer afer | reverse complement strand
ATAAAATGTATTAAAAAAGTACTTTTAGAAGACAAAAAAGATAAATATATAAATAGAAAAAGAGAAAACAAAAAAGAAGAAGAAAAATAAAAACACAATCAATATCTGGGATGGAGGTGGGGGAGAAAAGAGCTACTGTAAGTGAATAATGATGAAAAAAATGATAAAAATGCCAAAAGGAGTAAAGCATGGAGTGGAAAGAATCAGAAGAAACAAGAAAAAGAAAAAAAAAAAAGAATGTGAACCAGGAAAAGGTCAAGAAATATGATCTGGGAAAGGAAAAAGAAATAATAAAAATACAAATTGTGAGATTTTGTTTAGTTTATGTTGACATGTAATCCATATTAAAGACTGTAGTCTTTGATCTTCATCAGCACGTGCTTCAAGTCATCTTCACTTTCAGGAAACCAGGTTGTATCACCCACATATCACAGGTGGTTAATGAGCCTTCCTTCAGTCCTGATGACGTGTTCTTCTTCACATAGTCCAGCTTCTTAAATTATTTGCTCAGCATATAGACAAATTAAGTATGGTGAAAGGATACAACCCTGACACACATTCTTCCTAATTGTAAACTATGCAGTATCCCCTTGCTCTGCTCAAACAACTTCCTCTTGGTCTATGTACAAATTCTTCATGAGCAAAACTGAATGTTCTGGAATTCCATTATTCACAATGTTTTGCATAATTTGTTATAA
>NW_006922115.1:475603-476770 GCF_000298275.1 Orycteropus afer afer | reverse complement strand
GTAAGATTCACCTGACATTAGCAATGATATCTCTTGGCCCATGTGCTCTTCTGAATCCAACTTGAATTTCTGGAAGTGCCTTGTCAATATAATATTGTAAATGTTTGAATTATCTTCAACAAAATTTTACTTGCATGTGATATGAATGGTATTGTTCAGTAATTTCCTCATTCTGTTGGATCCCCCTTCTTGGGAATGGTCACAAATATCCATCTCTTCCAGTCCATTGGTCAGATAAATGTCTTCCAAATTTCTTGGCATAAACAAGTAAGTATATCTAGTGCTTCATCTATTTGTTGAAATTTCTAAATGTATATTCTGTCTATTCCTGCATTCTTATTTTTTCCAATTCTTTCAGTGCAGCTTTGATTTCATCCTTCTGTAGCATTGGTTCTTTATTATGTGCTACCTCCTCAAATAGTTGGATGTTCATCAGTTCTTTCTGATGTAGTGACAGTATTTCTTCCATCTGCTTTCAAGGATTCCCACATCATTTAATATTTTGCCCATAGAAGCCATCAATATTGAAACTCAAGCCTTGAATTTTTTTCTTCAATTATTTCAGTTTGAGAAATGTTGAGCATGTTCTCCCCATTTGGTGTTCTAACTCCATGTCTTTGCACATGTCATTGCAATACTTTATTTTGTCTTCTCAAGCTGCCCTTTAAAATCTTCTGTTCAGTTATTTTATCTTGTCATTTCTTCCATTTGCATCAGCTAGTCTCCATTCATGAGTAAGTTTCAGAGTCTTTTCTAATATCTGTTTCCATCTTTTCTTCCTGTCATATCTTTTTAATGATGGTTTGTTTTCTTCATGTATGATTTTCTTGATGTTATCCTACATCTCCTCTTTCCCTTGGTCATCAATGTTCTATGTGTCAAATCTATTTTTCACATGGTCTCCAAATTCAGGTGGTATGTACTCAAGATCATATTTTGGCTCTGTGGACTCTTTTTAATTTTCTTCAGCTTCAACTTAAACTTGCATATGAGCAATTGGTGATCTACCCCACAATCAACTCCTAACCTTGTTTTGACTGATGATACTGAATTACTTAACCATTGCCTTTTTCCACTGATGTAGTCAGTCTTATTCCTTTGTTTTCCATTTGGTGACATCCATCTGCATGTTGTTGTTGTTGTTGTTATGTGCTGTCAAGTCGGACT
>NW_006922115.1:472710-474568 GCF_000298275.1 Orycteropus afer afer | reverse complement strand
TCTTTGTGCAGGCAGCTCTTCAGTCATATTTTGAGTTCCTTCCAAGCTGAGGGGTTCATCTTTCAGAAATGTATCAGACAATGTTTCAGGGCTACTCACAGCTTTCCTGTAATATATCAGAAAATGTTTCACTGTTATTCATATGGTTGTCTCTGGTCAATTTTTTTTTTTTTTTTTTCCCCCAGAAGTGGATGGCCCTCTCCTTCTTCCCAGTCTATCTTAGTTTGGAAGCGCCACTGAAACCTGTCCACCATGGATGACCCTGCTGGTATTTGATACCAGTGACTTAGCCTTTGGCCTCCCAGTGTGACAAGCTGACAGAGAAGTGGTAGTCTGATGATGTGTTTGGTGAAATAGAGGGCTAGCAAGGATGAAGTAGACCCTTAGTGACATGAATTGGCACAGTAGTTGCAATTATGGATTCAAACATGCCAGTGATTGTGAGGAGGATGAAGAACTGAGCAATGCTTAATTCTGTTGTACATAAGGTTGTTATATGTTGGAGTTGAGTCAAGGGTAGCTATCTAGCTATGTATATCTAATAATATGTGAAGAAAGGAGCAGTTTGCTAAGTCTAACTCATACCTATATTTTCTGCAGAAATTTGTGAGTACACCTCAATAGGAATATTGTCTGCTTTATTTTTATTTGTATTCTCTCTGATTTATTCTAGTTATAGATATTCTACCTACACACTCAAAACTTGTTCTCTATATTCTGATCCTTCCTGATGGCAGTTGTCCAGCTTCTTGCCAACTACTGATGGCTGCCATAATCACCAGGTATCAGGCATCAGACTGAAATGCTCTTCTATTATCTGCAGCAAGGTCCCTTCCAATCAGAAAGTAGAAACATCATCAATAGCCTATTCTGCTTACTAAAAAGGATTCCCAATCTAAGTATCCATTGAATCCCACTTTGAGTAAAAATCAATAGGTCTTGAAGTCTAAGAGTTTAAATACATTCCACTTAACTGTATAATAAAATATTTATTGATGAGCATGTAAATGTCATTAATTACTTGCAATCCTTTAAATGATGAGAAGTCAGTAATATGGGAAAAAGTGACTGCTTTGGTTTTTCTGTCATACTGTTTGATGTTGGAAAAAACTAGATCTTTTCCTCTCTAACTTTACTTTTTAAGGACATAGAAAAAAATCACTTGGTTTATTTCAGCAATTATTTTATATTTACCCATAACTTTTTTTCATATTTAAATCTTATATGTGTATCTTCTTTATTGGGGATTATACTGGAAATATTTTTATCACCTTGCAGAATAATTGATCCATTTTAGTGACTGAATCTATCTTCCACCTTCTTTCTGGAGTGATCCCATTCTTGCCTTGGTTTCTATTTCTGTCTTATAATACTTTCTTTCTAAATATCTCTTTCATGAGTCACTTGTTGTTGTTGTTGATGTTATGTGCCATCAAGTCAGACCTGACTCATAACAACCCCTCCTTGAGTTACTGAGGTGGTATCACTAAGGAAGTAGATTGCCCAACCTTCTTTCTGATGAGTGGCTGGTGAGTTTGAACCGCCTGCCTTCTGGTTAGCAGTCAAGTGCTTTAGGCACTAGGTGGCATGTTAATACATTTTAATACATTTGACTGCCAACTGAAAGGTTGGAGGTTCAAATCCACCCAGAGGTGCCTCAGAAGAAAGGTTATCCTTTCTACTTTTGAAAAATCAGCCATTGAAAATCCTGTGGTGCATGCTTTTACTGTGACACACATGAGGTCACCTTGATTTATAATAGATTCTAAGGCATCTATAGATTGTTGTTGTTGTTGTTGTTGTTGTTAAGTGCCGTCGAGTTGTTTCCGACTCATAGTGACCCCATGCACAGCAGAAC
>NW_006922115.1:465832-470395 GCF_000298275.1 Orycteropus afer afer | reverse complement strand
CACCAGCCATTCCTCGGAAGAAAGATGGGGCAATCTACTTCCGTAGTGATACTGCCTCGGCAACCCAAGGAGGGGTCGCTATGAGTCGGGTCCGACTCCACGGCACATAACAACAACAACAACAACAAGAAAGTTCTATAGATTAGTCCCTTCCAATTGACAGTTAATCTCAGAAAATTCGATTACATTTTAGTTATTGTGTCACTCCTAGATGATTTGTCTTAAATAAGACTCCATTCTTATTGTCACCCCTTTTATCCCAAGAACAACCCAGACCCACAACAACAGAAAAGTATAAATATAAGTTTCTCAATTCAGCTTAAGTTCTTGTCCATATGAAAGAATCAATCACCTGGGGCATGGAAAGCAGAATTACAGGTGGTAAGAACTTGGAATACTTTTCTGAAGAGAGGCAAGAAGATAAGAAATCATATACAGTATATGAGTCTGTGTAGCCATGGGGAATGGGAGCAAGGTTGAAAATAGTCAAATTTCATGTAACCAGGTTCAGCAACTGACAAGTAAGTGACAATATGCTATGACAAGTAAGAGCATGTTCTCTAGAGACAGCTTACCTGGGATCAAATTTCAGCTAGGATTAACCATGTGACTTCAGATAAATTACATCTGACTACAGATAAATTTTTATTACCTGGGAACATTGTCCTTATAATAAATAAACTACTAATAATACCTAGTCCATGACTTTTTTGTGAGAATTATATGAATTAATATATAATCGGAACACTTTCTAACATATAACCAGTTTTCCTTGAGTCCATTCCAATTCATGGTGACGCTGTGTGTTACAGAGTAGAACTACTCTGAAGGGTTTTCCTGGCTGTGATCTTTGCAAAAGGAGATTGTCATGCCTTTCTTTTGTAATACTGATGAGTGGATTCCAGCCCCCAACCCTTCTGTGAGAAGTGTGACACACACCATTTTTATGGTGACCTAGTGACCTTTCTTAGCATATGTTGATGTTAGTTGCCATTAAGTCTGTTCTGACTCATAGTGATGCTATGTGCAACAGAATAGAACACTAACTGGTCCTGTGTTATCATAGCAATCATTGCCATGCTTAAGCCCACTCTGTCAATCCATCTCATTGATGGTTTTCCCCTGACCTTCACATTACCAAGAATGCTATCATTCTCCAAAGACTAGTTCCTTCTGAAAAAATGTCCAGAGTACTAGAGACGAAGTCTGGACATTCTTGCTTCTAAGGAATATTCCAACTGTATGTTTTTCAAGACAGATTTGTTCATTCTTCTAGTAGTCTGTAGTACATTCACTATTCTTCACCAACACCACATTTCAAACACATTAGTTCCTCTGAAATTTCCCTTATCCATTGTCCTGTTCTCACTTGCATATGAGATATGAGGCTATTGAAAACACCATGGCTTAACCAGCTGTACCTTAATCTTCAAAGTGATCTTTTTGCTCTTAAACATTTTAAATAGGTGTTTTGCAGATTTCCCCAATGACATATACATTGTTTGGTTTCTTGAATGCTGCTTCTGTAGGCATTCATTTTGGATCCAAGAAAAATGAAATCCTTGACAACTTCAATCTTTTCTCCATTCACTGTTGCTTATAGGACCAGTTGTGAGGATTTTTGTTTTCTTTATGTGGAGGTTTAATCCATATTGAAGACTGCATTCTTTTATCTTCATCATTAAGTGCTACAAATCTTCACATTCAGTAAGCAAGGTTGTGTCATCTGCATATCAAAAGGTATTAATGGATCTTGCTTCAATTCTGATGTTCTTCATATACTCCAGCTTCTGAGTTTATTTGCTCAGCAGATTGAATAAGAGTGCTTAAAGGACAGAATCCTGATGTACATGATTTTAAACCTTACAGTATACCCTTTCTCTTTTTGAGTAAATGCCTATTGGTTTATGTTCTTCATTAGCACAATTAAGTGTTCTGGAATTCACATTATTTCCAGTGGTATCCATAATTTGTTAGAATCCACACAGTGGAAAGACTTTGCATAGTCAATAAAACACAGGTAAACATTGTTTTGGTATTCTTAGTTTCAGTCAAAAGCCAGTTGACATTAGCAATGATATCTCTCATTCCATGTTCTCTTCTGAAGACCCTTTTCAGTTTCTGTCATTTTCCTGTCTATGTAGTGTTACTACTGTTTTTTTTTTCTTCAGCAAAATTTTACTTATATATGATATTAATGATATTGTCTGATAATTTCTGCATTCTGTTGGAGCACCATTCTTTGGAATAGGCACAAATATGGATCTCTCTGTGTCAGATGGCCAAGTAGCTAACTTCAAAATTTCTTGACATAAATGAGTGAGTGCCTCTAGACCTGCATCCCTTTGTTGAAACATCTCAATGGCTATTCTGTTAATTCCCAGAGCCTTTTTTTTTTGGCCAAATCCTTCAGTGCAACTTGAAATTCTTCCTTCAATACCATCAGTTCTTGATAGTTTTCTATCTTCTTAAATGGCTGAATGTTAGCCGATTCTTTTTGGTACTGTGATTCTGTGTATCCTTTGCATTGTCTTTTGATATTTCCTACATCATTTTACATTTTCAAACATGATCCTTTAATATTGCAACTGTAGGCTTAAAATTTTTCTTCAATTTTTTTTTCAGCTTGAGAAATGACTGGCATGTTCTTCCCTTTTGATTTTCTAACTCCAGGTCTTTGCACATATGGTTATAATACTTTACTTTGTCTTCTCCAGCTGCTCTTTGGAGTATTGTCTTCAACTCCTTTACTTCAACATTTCTCCCATTCACTTTAGCTACTCTCCATTCAATTCTCAGAATAGTTTCTGACATCCATTTTGATCTTTTCTTTCCTTTTAATGACATTTTTCTATCTTCAAATATGATATGCTTGATGTCATTCCACAATTCACCTGGTCATTGGTTTTCAATGTGTTAAATCTATTTTGCGATGGTGTCTCAGTTCAGATGGGATATACTCAAAGTTGTATTTTGGCTGTTGTTGACTTTCTTTAATTTTCTTCAGCTTCAACTTAAATTTTTAAATGAGCAATTGAAGATCTGTTACACAATTGGCCTATGACCTTGGTCTGATTGATGATATTAAAATTCTCTCTTGTCTCTTTCCACCGATGTAGTTGATTTGATTTCTGTGTATTCCAGCTGGTGAAATCCACATGTATACTGGCCATTCATGTTGTTGAAAAGAAGATATTTGAAATGAGTAAGTCATTGGTCTTGCAGAATTCTATCATGCAGTCTCTAGTGTCATTTCTATCACAAAAGCCATACATACCAACTACTATGTTTCTTCGTTATTTCAAACATTCAGATTCCAATCATCTACAATTATTAATACATCTTGATTACATGTTTGGTCAATTTCAGACTGCAGAAGTTGGTAAAAATATTCAATTTCTTCATATTGTGCTTTAATTTTTAGTGCATAAGTTAAAATAACAGCAGTATCAATAGACTTTCTTTATAAGTAATTGGATATTATCCTATCACTTGTAACACTGTACTTCAGGATAGATTTTGAAATGTTTCTTTGATGATGAACATGACACAATTCCTCTTCAATTTATCATTCCAGCATAGTAGACCATATGTAGGTCTACTAAGTATGCTGATATCAGTCCGTTTCACCTCACTAATGACTAGAATGTTGATCTTCATTGAATGCCATTTCATTTTTTACAACTTCCAATTTTCCTGGATTTATAGTTCATGAATTCCCTGTTCCAATTATTGAAAGATGTTTGCAATCGTTTCTTCTCATTTTGAGTTGTGCCACATCAGCAAATGAAGGGCTCAAATGCTTCACTCCAGCCATGTGATTAAGGCTAATTCAACTTTGAAGAGGCACATTTTCCCCCATCATATTTTGAGTGTAGTACAACATAAGAGGCACACCCTCTAGCACCATATTAGACACTGTTTCACTGCTATTCATAAAATTTTGAGTGCCCAATCTTTTCAGAAATGGACCTGGCTATGTCCTTCTTCCTAGTCTGGCTTAGTCTGAATCTCCTTTGAAACCAGTCCACTATTATTGACCC
This sequence comes from Orycteropus afer afer, assembly GCF_000298275.1. Classification (NCBI taxonomy): domain Eukaryota; kingdom Metazoa; phylum Chordata; class Mammalia; order Tubulidentata; family Orycteropodidae; genus Orycteropus; species Orycteropus afer. The sequence continues at coordinate 466,352 of NW_006922115.1, read as the reverse complement.
TGCTGGTATTTGAAATACTGGTGGCAATTCTTGCAGCATCACAGCAATATGTAAGCCACCTCAGTATGACAAATTGCTGGTGGTTTTTGACATATATTATGTGATATATATGTGTTAGTTATTATTATCAACACTAAGATTAGCTTATAAATCTGAATTTCACTGCACAGGGCCTTATTCATCTTGGTACGTTACTCCTTAGTACATTGTTTCTCAAGGCATATCACTGCAACAGACCTTCTTGTGAGCCATATTTAAAAATCCATATCTTTAAACTCACTAAATTTCTAACAAGAATCACATAATTCCAATGTATACAAGCACTTGAAACTGACCTAAAAATCAGATAGGTGAAGATAATCTAGATGGTCTGGCAGGATCATGCTGCATAATGCTTGTAGTGTTTAGTTGAATTTAACAAGAAGTATATGCAGATGATACAATAAACCAATGGCATTGAAGGAAGAAGTCCAAGCTGCAATGAAGGAATTGATGAAAAACAAGGCTCCAGGAATTTGGC
>NW_006922115.1:459158-464252 GCF_000298275.1 Orycteropus afer afer | reverse complement strand
GGGTTTGCCATGAGTCAAAATCAACTCCACGGCAACCGGGTGGTTAATACCTTATTGCAGTCAATAAAATATGCTTAAGCTCACTAAAATGGTAATTTTACACAAGGTTGTTTATCTCTGATAATGATGTTTTGAATTGAGCATAACAGTACAAATGCAAAAACAGTGAGAACAGACCGTTGTTTCTGTTCTTTTTATTGCATTCAAATTTAGAGAGTCTTCCCCTGTTTCAAGTAAAGCTATCAGAAAAGAAGCCCCACAATACATTTCCAATGTGAGTAAAAAAATTTTGGCCTTAGTTATTCCCCAGGCTAGCCACACTCTCCAATATCTGGAAATCTCTATCTTGTAGCCCTTGAATGTTAAAAGAGGACATTAACCAATAGAAATATTTATTAAAATATTGTGTCAATAAACTGGTGAAGAGAAGAGAAAATTTGACACTTGGTAATATTTGCTTGTTTTTCCATTTTATATAATATACTTACAAAATACAAATCTTTGAAATATTCTTGGGATATTTCTTCTATTCAGTAACCCTTTTTACAGGATAAATTATGATTTAACAAAGTTGATTTCACTAAATGGAGGCTTTGAACAAAGACCAGTAAGGGGTCACCTAAATGTCTGCTGTTTCAAAGCCAGGGAGGGGCTGTGTTAATGTCACAGAATTTCTCCCCAAGGACAAATATTCAACCTCAAAGACAGAACCAATTTTCTGTAAAGTGTTGTTTCCTTTAACCTATTAACGGTATACTAGAATATTAATTTAATTATATTAAAGCACATTGAAGTAACTTGTGACCAGAATGCTAGATGAGCCATAGCAATGAGGAGGAAAGAGAAAACCTCTTGGAAAGTGCAGGATATTGTATTGGCTGAAAAACTGAACCACTCTTCTTTCAGGTTATGCATTAATTCTTTTCCTTCTTTAATACTTACTGCAATGGATGAATACACAAGCAAAATTTAGGCCTCTGATTTTTCAGTCATAAGACGCTGGTCAACATTCAAAATATAATCCAAGGAATCACACATTTTTGTGAGAGATCTGAATTGCATTGCTTGGAATGTAGGGAAAAGGTTATGGCATTATAAGGGGATAGACATGTGTTTGCCTTTTGGGAGCTAATGGAAGAAAAACAACATTGACCATAATTGTGCTGTGTGAGACTTAATTATAACTCTACTCATAAATAACTATGTGACTTTTGGCAAGTCATTTATCTCTGCTCATTTAAAAGTTTAGTATTTTCCACTAAATGATGTCTATACAGGACTAACAAAAAGAGATCTCTTGGTGGAATGAATATTTTGTGAGAATAATGTAATGATGGTGTGGATATTGGCTAGTCACACAATTATGGAAAAAAAAAAAAAAAAACCTCATAGTAATTGAGTTGATTCTGACTCATAGCAACACCCTTTAGGTTTCTGAGGCAGTAAATCTTTATGGAAGTAGATTGCCCCATCTTTCTTCCTTGGAGAAGCTGGTGGGTTTGAACCACCAACTTTCTGTTTAGCAGTCAAAAGCCTTAGGCACTGTGCCACCAGAGCTCCCACACAATTATAAAGTAATTTAATTTGTGATATCTTCCTATATGATGGAGAATTAGTGTATATATCAATGTATTTGACTGTAAGAATTTTAAATTTCACAGATAAGGGGCTGAGTGTGAGAAAAGGCTTTGGAACACTTCCTGAGAAGAAAAGAAAGTAATAGAAAAAGAAGATAGTAGTTCTGCCCAAGTAATTTTTCTCCTTGATTCCAAAACTCAATATATTCTATTCTGGGGAAACAGTCTTGGGGAGAAAGTCCCCAGTGTCTTCTGGAAGAGAGTGAAAGAAATTCAATGCAATGAGTAGGGATTTGAGATAAATGCAAGTTTGTGTTACCTCTAAAAACAAGCGTACCTAAGTAAAGCTCTGTGTAAGTATGACCTCTAGCTTCTTATTAATTACATATATCTAAGATAATAGAATATAGAAGTCCTAAGAAAGGTAGAATATTTTAACAAGGAAATGTTCAGCATAGCACCTGAGGCACTTGACTGCTAACCATAAGGCTGGATGTTCAAACCCACCAGCCACTCCTCTGAAGGAAGATTGGGAAATCTACTCCCATAGCGATACCACCTCGGAAACCCATGGAGGGGTCACTATGAGTTGGGTCTGACTTGACGGCACATAACAACAACAACATCTTAAGAAAAGTAAGTTAAAAAATGCTTTGACAGAAGTATATAAATTGAAATGAATGAAAACTACTCCTTCAAGTACAGACTTTAACCCGTTTCTGTATTTTACTTTGTTACACCAAATAGAATAGTGTTTATTGAAAAATTTCATAAGCATTGTCCCATAGTGTAAATTATGTTCCAGAGTATTGAGTATTCCAAATATGTTGATTTATCATAATCACACTGTGTGATTTAACACAGAGAGATTTTCAAAACGTATGTAATAATTTTTCTGCAGATCTGGGCTCTCGGAATCTACATGTTTAAATATCTGTTCATTTGGTTCTAATACAGTTGGTATATTGATGCGTGTTTTATATTTACTGATTAATTTCTATGACTTTTGTTATTCATCTCATCCCTCCATCCCCATTTGTCATTAAAGCTTTAGTTTATGATGTGATTTCAAACTTTGTTGTTTAAGTTTCATAATGTACTAGAAAAGTTCCCTGTGAGTCATTAATTATTACCCTAAAACTAAATAGCAGAGTCTATGTTATTGCACACAAAAACATTAACATTTGCATGGTGATGTTTCTGATGGGCTGAATGTCATTTTTTAAAGAATAAAAATACAGTCTTCTTAATATCTCCTCTTTGAGATTTTATATCCTTATACTAGTGGCCCTGAAGCTCTCTGTCTGGTCAAGTGAAGGAATGTTTCCACAGATTGGATTTTCCAGGAAACTGAGTCTGAAATAAGATTAGTTAGTGTGCATGAGATATATCATTGGATTACCAAGAGGAAAGGAAAGAAGAGGGAAAATAATAATAATAGCAAAATAGAGGAAGAAGTTGAGCTGTGTGATACAGTCTCAGTGAAGGCCCGATGGTGGTGTCTAAAGCTGGACTGGCCCAAAGAAATGTTCACAAGTTGGGGTGAGAACTCAGGAGTTTGCATACCCATGTCAACCAGATATTGGATGTGGGTGGGCTGCTAGGAAAGTGAGATGACCTTGCAAGAGGAGTCTCTCCTTAGCTAAGGCATTTCAGAAGAGGACTGAGAACTGACATTTGATACTCAAGAGCAATCTGAGCATCTGGAATAAATCTTTCAATTTCAAAAAGGGTTTGGGAAACACATCTGATGCTCTGGGGAAAAAAAAAAAAAATGAAAAAGCTTGGTGAATTATTGTTGCTCCTCTATACCAAAGACCAAATTCACTGCCATTGAGTCCATTTGACTCATAGCGACCCCTCCTTTGGTTTCACTACGGAAGTAGATTGTCCAACTTTCCTTTTGAAGAGTGGCTGGTGGGTTTGAACTGCTAGACTTCTGGTTAGCAGTCAAGTGTCTTAGGCACTATGCTGCGTTCTCCTTTAATTTGTGTTTTGAAATACAGATGCATAGATGCCAGGTAGCACAGTACATAAAGTCATTTATATTTGTGAACTAAATTTGTCTATTCTATTCTGGGAGGGGAATGATTGTGATTTTAATGGGAATATGTTTGACAGGGCAGATTAAAATTAGAGGAGGGAATGGCAGGAGGAATTCCCAAGTTGTGAAGTGAAAGTCCTTTCAAATTGTGAAATAAAGGAGCGTCCTTTCAAATAGTGCTTTGCATAACGGTCTGCAACTAAGCCAATGTCTTGGTTAAGTCATTTAGAATTACTTATGTTGTTATTTGGTGATAAAAACTATTTGACTCATAGAGACCCAATGTGACAGAGTAGAATTGCCCGAAAGTTTTCCTATCCTATACTTCTTACAGGAGCAGATGGCCAGGTATTTTCTCTCACAGACCCATTATCAGGTGAGTTCAAACATTCAAACTTTTGATAAGCAACCAAAAGCTTAAATGTGGTCCCACCAGAACTCCTTAGATTTTCTCATATATATGTAAATTATAAGGGAATTTAAAACATAAGCTTCCCCAAATACCACCACTTGACACTTGATAAAATTCGTATAATTTTTCATCTTGCATACAGTTTAAAACACCAATAGTCTATTTAAACTATTCAGAGAAAGAAACCATCTATCTATCCATATATATTGCTATTAAACAGATATTTTTAAGCATCAATTATGCTAAGTACTTGTAATGCCAACTTGTTTTTGAACAAGGTAGTTGCTGTTTAACAATAAAGAAAAACAAATAAAACATAACTTAAAGGAGAGAAATTGCAATAGAGCAATGTACATGCTTCAGTGGTGACTAGAAGAAAGGTGTGTGGGAAAGAAGGAAAATTGTACTAGGATTGGGTCTTAAAGAATGTACAATTTTTCTCACAAGCAAGACAGGATGTGCTTGAGGACAAGGAAATTGAATATGTAAATTTAATCTTACTTTCTGCCATACAATTTGTAACTATTATTTAAATTTTTATTTTTATATTAACCATATTATGGTAGTATTTGTCTAGCATTATGGGTGCATTCTAGTAGGAACTCCCACAAGAAATGATGAGAAGAATTCCTGCCAAATGCCTTTCTTTATATATATTTTTTTCTTTTGTTGTACAGAAGCCTCAACCTTATTATATACTCCATTGACAAGCCTGACCTCAGCATCACATTAATATCACCCACTAGGTCTTAGCTTCCTCATCAGGAAAATAAGAATATCTCTTTTAATGGTGATGGTATTTTCTTTGATATTCAACATCCTCTGAATCTTCCTTGAATCTACATAATAGATATCTTATATTTCACTTTTCTCAGAAAGGAATTGTATCATTGGCCTCTTCTGAATCATCTTATGCACCAGCCATAACTGAAATAGCATAAAATTATGGATTGGAGAACTTCTTAAGAAGTATTTGAGTAAGTATCATTTGATTACCCAAAGGCAATCTCATTAATTGTTTCAAAGCTGTTTACTATTATTCAGTGAACACAAACAGAAAG
>NW_006922115.1:435582-458631 GCF_000298275.1 Orycteropus afer afer | reverse complement strand
AAGACCTCAGTTTTTGTTCTTAAGGTCTTCAATTGATTGGGTGATACCCATTTAAATTATCTGGGATAATCTGTTACTTAAAGTCAAGTAACAGCAGCATTTAGATTCATGCTTAATTTAATAACTGGCTACTGTATAGCCTGATTAAGTTGACACATAAAACTAACCATCACAAAGTCATTTCTGGATATTTGGATAACCTCAGTTTCATATGCCTAAGGCATTTGACTGCTAATCAGAGAGCTGGAGGTTCAAACACTCCAGCCCCTCCTTAGAAGGAAGGTTGGGCAATCTACTTCCGTAGTGTTATTGCCTTGGAAGCCCAAGGAGGGGTCACTGAGTTGGATCCAACTTGACGGCAGTGAATTTGGTTTTGGTTTTTGATGAGTAATACCAAATTTAAGTTATTTGGACATGACGCTACAGTATAACAGTATACAGTATAATGTCACCAATACCACACCCTCTACCAACCCCCAAAAAAAAACCTACTGCCATCAGTCAGTTTTGACTCATGACAACTACATAAGACAAAGTAAAACTGTCCCATAGAGTTTCCAAGGGTGTAATATTTACAGAGTCAGAGGGCCTCATCTTTCTCCTTCAGAGCAGCTGGTGGATTTGAACTGTTGACCTTTTGATTAGCACTGAATACCTTAACTACTGCACCACCAGAAACCCTTCAATACACCTCTACACTCCTTAATAAATCTGCATTCGAATATTATTACCACTAATTCATGGTTTTCAAAATCATATATGAATATGATTATTGACTCTAAATAAGTAAAGTCATATTTAATAAACTGAATATTTATGTATATTGTGGCATGGTGCAATTCGACATTTACATATGGAAAAACTGTACTCCAAATTGGCAGATTTTACAGGAAGATTATAACATTTATATATCTTTAGATCTCCTCTCAATAGAGAGTTAAAATCAGTAGAACACAGAGTCCTGATACATGTATACCATTTTTATCTCTAACAGACTGAAATGTATTCAATTAGACAAGAATGTTTCTTGCAATATTCTTTTTAACTTACTTTATTAACAATGTGATTCATTGTTATACATATTGAGATAATAGAAAAGGCTTCAGGTTAAATTGAAATGATACCAAGGAAGTGGAGCTACATATGCGGACAAATTGTTTTTACCTGTTAGGTGAAAATATCTTGCAAATACTGTCATGTGTCACTTAAAGTCCACAGTACAGTCTATAAATAGGACTGCATGTGATTTGAATGTTGTGCAAACACCGTATTGTAGTCTGGTCCTATTTTTTTCTTTAAGAATCTGCAACAAGCCTTGTACCCTAGCAATGATCATCAACGTGCTGAGAAAGCACTTTTGTGTTTGGTCCTCAATCCACTTCATTAGCAATTTTTCCATATCCAATATAGGAACCCGCCACATTTTTGTTAGCCTTGTAGCTTTCAGTGGTGTGGATCTTTAATAGCTTGGAGATTTATTTTCTTTGATTCTCCACTTTCATGTCGTCTAATAACCTTTTGTTTCACTTCCAAGTTGGTATTTCTCTTTTGCCTCTTGCTGTGCTTGGGAACCATGATGAACTTCACCATAATATTTTTAAAGAAAATTAAACACATAACATTGCAACATTGAAGAGACTTAAAATATATCAAGTGGGATGCTATTGTTTAGAGGTCACAGCATACACTGTTACATGGTAAAATTTTTAGATCAAAAATACAGTACAGTACATATTCAAGCCAATAACATAGACATTTGTTACAACAAAGGCATTTATTCTACATGTATTGTATCATTACATGCCTGGCAATGCAATTCTTTGTAAACAAAAGATAAAAGATACTCCTGTCCTGGGTGTGAAGCATTGGAGTATGCTTTGTTCTGTTTTTTGATCAGAATTTCTGAATTCTGTTATAATTTTATGGAACTACAGTGTATATGTAATCAAACACTGCCTGAATGGACATTATGTGGTACATCACTGTAGTTGTTGATTTTTGTACAAGTATTATTACTGCTGGAGTAGTTATTCCACTTTGAACTGTTATAAGACAATGCAAACTCTCTATTTACATGTGCATGTTAAATGCACTTGCAGTTTACAAGTCAACTTCACATATATTCATTCCATCAATCAATCCTATTGGAAACTGAAATCAAACAGATTTTCTACTCCTTTTGCATTATTCCAGAATTCCACCAGTACAGCAGAAGAGCCTGCAATGTGCCTTTAAATATCCTTAGAACTAGATTGTCTCTACTAAAATCGATTCTGTTTTGATTGTTATTTTATGCATGGCACGATTTAATGTGACAAAGCAGTAGAGTTTCTTAGCTACTTTGTTCTGGCAAGTCAAAAAAAAAAAAAAAGTCTTTAACTTCTCCCCACACATTATATATATTTTAAGGGAAAGAAAAAAAAAAAAAACTGTGTAGTGGAAAATCAACAATGTCTTACCGAAGTTAAGAAAATTAACATCACCAATGAAAGACATGTTTGTAGAGGAAAATCTCTGAAATAGACACATCATTCAGATAGCGTTCTGCTGCAATATTCATAACCTGAATGTAATCATGAGGACACAATGGTCAAAGAGAAAAATCAATAAAAAATACATTGTTTTGATTTTGGGGTTTTCTAGCTTACAAAATCAAATATTCACTTTGTAGAAATTCTTGACCAAAATTAATCCTGTCATCAATTTTTTTCTCACATAAAGTTGCAAATATTTTCCTTCCTGTTAGAAACCAGGCTGGCTGAATTTGCATAGCCTGTTAGAAACCAGGTGTGGCTGAATGGAGGACCAAGGACCATCTTGTGATCTGATATCAATTTAATCTCATCAAAAGAGAGAGGGGAAACTTAATCCAATCGCATTAGGATTAGCCAAGGTTGATCTATGTTTCTCCCTCCTCTTCTCTTGTAAGCCTCATTATACCTGGCTACTCTGGATCATTTTCTTTTCCTGTAATCAAAATGATCTCCCTATATGTATCCAGTCTCAACAAGATGGATTGACACAGTGGCTGCAACAACGGGCTCAAGCATAGCAAGGATTGTGAGGATGGCATAGGACCAGCAGTGTTTCCTTCTATTGTACCCAGGGTCACTATGAGTCATAGCTGATTCAGTGGAACCTAAGAACAAAAACATAATATAGAATAACTTCTCAGAATATGCTGTATCTTGAAATTTTGTTGTGTTTTAATTATTTTTAACACACTAGACAAAACTAAGAAACATTCTCTTAATAATAAAAAAGGACCAATGTTGTTCAAAAATGTCATAAAAGACAAAGAATAGCTATGTTGGTGTTCTAGATTAAAATTGATGGAAACATGAAAAGTAAATTCAGTATTTGACCCTCAACTAGATTCTATTCTGGAGAAAGAAAAAGGTTATAAAATAAACTCTTAGGTCAATGGGGAAAAAATGGACTAAGGACAGTAAACTCAGTAAAGTACTGTATCAATATTAAATTTATTGAATGATAACTATATTATGATCATGTAAGAGAATATTCTTATTTATAGGAAAAATACACAAACATGTTTTTAAGTAAATGGCTATTATCTATGCAACTTACTCTCCAAGGGTTCAGAAAAAAGTATATATATAGAGAGAGAGAAAGAGAGAACTCTCTAGATATTTTATGTACACAACTTATAGACGGACCTCGTTAAACTGGAGAGTCAACAAAAGAGGGGAAGGCCCTCAACAAGATGGATTGATACAGTGGCTGCAGTGATGGGCTCAGGGATATTAGGGATTGTGAGGCTGGCACAGGACCTGGAGGTATTTCATTCTGTTGTGCATAGGGTGGCAATGAGCTTGAGATGGCTCAACCACATAACAACAACAACACAGACAGAGAAAGAAAGAGAGTGATAAACCATAAAATAAATGGGGAAAATGTTAACAATAGGTGAAACTTGCTAAAGGATATACTGTGCTTTTTTCATACTATCTGATTCTTGCATTTTTTCCTGTAAGTTTGAAATAATTTGAAGAAAAAATTTAAAAAAAATACTTTTAAATCCTATTTGAATTTTTTAAAATGTGCTTGCTCTGTGTTCCAGAAAATTAACGAAAAATAATTAAAACAAAAAGCCAATGAGTTGTAAAAATAAAACTCATTATTATGAAACAAGAAGATGTTTATATGTTTGAAATTACCTTTTTGGAGATTGAATATATATTAAAGATGGTCTTTGCATTTTCCTCACAGTAAATATCTGTTGAATAAATATTAATAGCCTGGAACATGATGAACTTAGCTGATATTCCCATGCTGCCATGTAGATATGCAGACTACTATTTGATTGTAGTAAAACTGACAGTATTCATTGCATATGCCATTATATCAAAATGCTTTTCATCTGGTCCAGACTCCCATTTTATAAAAAACAACAACAAAAAAGTGAGATCTCAGGAGACGATGTGACTTGCCTCGCATCATATACACATCATATTGCTCAGTGCTGAGCTAGATTACCACAACGACTGACCACTTAATTAACTCAAATTGGAAGCAAAAACAATGTGAATGAACTTGACTAAAGACATTCTATTCTATCTGAATGACCAAGGCAAACTGAGAGGGTTACCATGTGAAAATGGATGAAACTAGATTATCATGCAGGAAACTAGAATATCATGCAGGAAACTAGATTATCATTAAACATTCATTCTTGTGAACATTTAGGAACTCATGGTTTATACTTTTTATAGTAAATTTTCTTATTTAAACTATACCATACATACAGAAAAGTGCAAAGATCATAAATATAAACCTTGTTTGATTTTTGGAAATATGCAACACATGAGATCACCTCTCAGATCTCAGAATAGTACTTTACTCACACCCTGGAAACTTCTTGTCTGCCCCTCCCTGCCAAAGAAAACTACTGCTCTGACTTCTATCACTATACTTTTGCCTGCTTTTGAACATGCTATAAATGATGTTACATGATATAAATTCTTTTGTTTGTCTTCTTTCACCCTCTGACTCAACATTGCTAAAATTTAATCATAGGGCTGACTATTGAAGTAACACATTCATTTTCCATTATAGTATAGTGTTCCTCTGTTTGACTCTACCACTATATAGCCATTCATTTTACTCTTGATGGGTATTTGAGTAGTTATGAATGTATATTGGTAAATTGATACGTGCATTTATGTAAGAATTATGCTTAGGAATAGAACAGCTCTATGGGAGGAGGGGTGGAAGAGAGAGGGAGGTTTTTGTTTTTCCTTCTACGAGATACTAGGCAACTATTTCCTAAAATACTTCTATTGACTTATACTCCCTTAGAAACTGAAAGATAGTACCAGTTGCTCCAGATTTTCGCTGATACTTATATTTATCTTTCTATTTTTAACTATTTGGATAGATATGTAGTGGTATTACATTATGATTTGCTTCACAGATATTTGATAACTAAGATTAAGCTCCTTTCAATATGTTTATTGGTCATTTGAGTATCCTCTTTTATGATGTTTTTATTTATGTTTTCACCCAAGTCACTTAATTCTTCTTCTTTCAGTAGCTGGAAGGAGCCCTGGTGATATAGTGGTTAACGCATTTGGCTGCTAAGCAGAAGGTGAATGGTTCAAACCCACCAGATGATTTGTGGAAGAAAGTTGGGGATGTCTGCTTTTGTAAAGATTTACAGCCTTGGAAACACAATGGGATTCGCTAAGAATCAGAAATGATTCCATAGCAGTGAGTTTTTGTTTTTTCAAGAAGTTAGAGTTATTTATATACTATGAACATGAACGTTTTCTGGATATTTGTATTGCAAATACCTTGTATTCTGTGGCTTTCCTTTTCTCTTTCTTAATAATGTCTTTGGATAAATGTAAGTATTAATTAATCTTATCCTTTATGACTAGTGCTTTTTGTGTTTTGTTTAAGAAACATGTGCCTACCCCCTACCCAATCCAAAAACCAAACCTACTATCTTTGAGTTTGTTCCTATGCATAGTGATCCTACAGGACATAGTAGAACTGCCTCATCGGGTTTGTAAGGCTATAAAGCTGTACAGAAGCTGACTGCCACATCTTTTTCTTTCAGAGCTGCTGCTAACCACTGACCATTTGGTTAGCAGCCAAGTGCTTAACCACTGCCCCACCAGGACTCTTTGCACCTACACACAAAGTCATGAAATGTTCTCCCATTTTAACTTCTAGAGTTATAATTTTACCTTTTGGCCCACATATAAATTGTTTTGTGAAAGAAATGTTATGTATTGAATTGTACCACCTCAAATGTATAATGAAGTCATGTCCTGACATCTTTGGATATGATGTATTTGGAAGTACAAAAAATTGTATTTTTGTTATGTTAATTAAGCCATACCTAATAGAGTGAGTCTCAGAAGGAAGGTTGGACAATCCTACTTCCGTAGTGATACTGCCTCGGAAACCCAAGGAGGGTTCGCTATGAGTTGGGGCCGACTCTACGGCACATAACAACAACAACAACAACAATAGAGTGAGTACTAAACATAATCACTTCTATGTTATAAATATAGCAAAATAAACACAAAGACACACACAGGCAGAAAACAAATACCATGTGAGGATCATCTATAAACAAAAGAATGACAGCAGCTACTGGAAGCTAAGAGAGAGGACCATAGAAAGTAAGTGATATGGCAGAAATCCTGATTTGAACATTTAGCTTCCAAAATTGTGCAAAAAAAATTTCTCTTCTTTAAAGTCATCCATGCCAGCACAAAGTAACTAAGGCAGTGGGCAAAAGATTTCTTAGAGTTGCATGTATAATGAATTTGCTACTGGGACTCCACCTCATTTCTCCTCTGAATCAGTCTTCCTTATTACTATTTTTCTTGCACAGTCTGGGTAATACTGCAATACTGAAGCACTGGTTAAATTTATAAAACCCCTCAGTCAGACTGAGAGGTTGAAAATGTGAACCTTCGGAAAAATACACCTTCCTGCCTATACCCAATATTGCTTTTTACTAAAGTATGGGAGGGGGAAAATGATGCTGCCTCTGGGCTGGGATAATATTCTTTCCAGGAGAAATTTAAACTTTGGGCATAAAGTTAGTTTGAGTCAAGCAGTATAAATATGCATTGAATCAGATAGCAAGCCTGGGAGCTGAATAATGAGGTCAGAAGGAGGTTTGCAACAGCAATGAGAATATAAATTCAAGAAGTTCAGACTATTTTGAGGGGAGCAGTTCGGATCCTCTGTGTGACTTCTTTGTAGAATTTTATTTGATGTAGTTATCTTTCATCCAAGCACAGAGGTTCCACTGATATGGTTACTTAGACTTGTAACCAGACAAATTCCTGCCCAAAAGTGGACTATTTTTTCTCTCTTTATTGAAATTTTTGCAGGATATTCATTTACTTCCCACTTACACAGCATGTATTCATTTAATTCTTAATAGTTTCTGTTTAAAATTCTGCCTCTCTTAATTCAATCAGCATTACATTACTCCATTCTTGTTCAAATAATCCAAGCTCTTTATGCATGGCCACATTATCTATTTATCTTTTCCCTTAATGCACTGTCCCTGTAGACTTCATATTCATAACTTGTCTAGAGTTTTAAATGCGGGTAGGAACATGAACATCAGTAAATTGAACTGCCCTTACTACCTCAACTCCCCTAAGCTCAAAGCAAGATTTTTCTCCCTGACTTTTCAGTCACTGAGTTCTTCTTGGCAGTCTTTTCATTAAACACATTACATACTTAAAGGCTATTTCATCAGTTCCTGATGGCAAAGTAGAGCTCATAATAACAAAATTTGTTTAAGGGTAACTAACATTCAATGTCTATAGGAGCTATGGTGGCACTGTGGTCAAAGCATTGAGATGCTAACTGAAAGTTTGGCAGTTAAAACCAATAGCTATTCAGCAAGAGAAAGATGAGGCAGTATGCTTGCATACAGATTTATAGCCTCAGAAACCCTATGAAGCATTTCTACTCTACCTTATATGGCCACTATGAGTCTGTATCCTCTTCAATGGCAGTGGGGTTTTGGGTTTCAGTGTCTATATCTACCAACCACAATTTTGTTTTACTTACTAAAAATTGTTTAAACCAATGAACTTGCTTAAGAGGTAGTGGAATACCAATTCCCCACACAGTAATTAAGGTTGCATCATAGCCCTGTATCAAGCTTGTATCAAGGAGTCCCTAGGTGGTACAAATTGTTAACCATTCAGTTTCTAACCCAAAGATTAGAGATTGAAGTTCAGCCAGAGGCACCTCAGGAGAAAGTCATGGTGGTTTACTTCCCAAAAATCAGTCATTGAATACCATACCTAGCATAATTCTATTCTGACATACATGGGGTTACTACGAGTTAGAGTCATCTCAAGGGCAATTGATTGGTTTGTGGAATATCCATGTTTAGAATATTTTGTATTTTCAACTAGACCTAACTTCTGAAACTAACCCTGCCCTTGGCCAACATGATTATTTAGCTATTTATTTCTTAATACTTATACAGCATTTCTATGCCAGCTTCTCATGTAGGTAGTTCACATGATAATCAATTTATGCTAACAAATTTGTGTTACATGTGGATGGAGCTCTGGTGGCATAGTGCCTAAGTCATTTGACTGCTAACCAGAAGGCTGGAGGTTCAAATCCACCAGCCACTCCTCAGAAGGAAGTTTGGGCGATCTATTTCCATAGTGATACTGCCTTGGAAACACAAGGTGGGGTTGCTATGAGTTGGATCCAACTCCACGGCAGTGAGTTTGGTTTCTTGGTGGGTGAATACTGAAGGTACATATTATCGTGAGTATTTTATAAACAAGTAAACAGAGGTGATATTAAGTTAAATAATTAAACAATTCACATACCTGGAAATTTGAACCCAAGTAGTCTCCCAAAATAGGTCATGCTGTTAACTGACTGCTACACGGAATTTAAGAAGGTCCATATTGGAAAACAGGAGTCCACTCATTCTCCAAACAGGCAAATTCTTCTCCTTACTCTGACCTTTCGTACTAGCTCTTATCCTGAGAATCCATTTTTTTTGGAAAGTTATATCCTTCTTATTTTTCTGGTCCCCCTGACTAATTTTACAAAAAGTTTTCAAAATCAAGTCTTAGATTTTTTATGTTCTACCCCTCTACCCATCCTTCAGAGTATGAAGTCTTGTCCTTGATTTTCCAAATGTGTCTGAGGTTTTACTACATGATATTAGAACTCACTGATGGTGCTTAGTCTGAACACAGGGCCTTTGCATATACTTTTATTCAGCTGCATTTTCAGGATCCCCAAATTCATGACTTTATGTAAATCATTTACTTTTCCCCTCTGGACTATTGTCAGCTACCTGCCACCATATTTTCTAAATAGTGCTTCCACCTACACAAGGTTTGAATGAGAGTCTTTGAATCCAAATATTTAGCCAACCATTAAGTGAGTTTCCTTGACTCAGTCACTTAAACTACATCCTCAGAACCCTGACTTAAGCATTTAAATCTGGGTAAAAGTGCATTCAATGATATTCACCTATCATGGTTGTCATATAATTTTATCATTTCTGATTTTTATCAAAACCATATACTCCTTGTATGTAGAGAAAAAAAAAAAAAAAGATAAGAACTAGGATCATTCTTTTAGAGACTAGGCTAGCCTCACACTATATAGATGTAATATTGAATAAAAGTGCATATCCATGGAGCAGTTTGATTATGTATTTGTAGGGCATTCTTCTCTTCAGAATAAGAATATAGAGAATTAGTATTAGCATAAAACAGAAAAATAAATGGAATTAAAACAACTAAAATGTGATTTTCCACTCTTCCAATGAGGAAATTTAATGCTTTTAATTTCTATGGCAGAAACATTCAATCTTCTTCAAAACTAAGGGCATTTTTAAAATCCAATTATCAACATAATACCAGCTATTTGTTTTTTCAACAAATATTTGAGCACATTTTTGTGTGTCACATAAGTTATACTGTAGCTTATCTCTTACAACTTATTACCTAATGAGCAAACAGGTAATTTTTCAGATCAATGAAAAAGTGACAATTTTTCATAAATGCTATGTTGGATAAAAACAATACACTAAATTAAGAGGAATTTACTGATAGAGTAGTCAGGGAAAATGTCTGAAGATGTCACATGTAAACCTGGACCTAATAGAGGGGCTGGAAAGGAGATTATTTTTGGTATTCATCCAACTAGATTGATAAGTAGAATTTTACATGATCTTTTACAGTTTACTTCACAAAACATTTTTTAAAAATTGACTTCTGGCACACCAAAACTCCTGATTTTCTTCCTAACATGTTGGCCTCTATTTCTTTTTTTTTTCCCCCTTTTTCCAACTTCTAAACATGTGCATCTTTCTCTTCTCTATCTATATAATTAATTCCTAAATTATATCCTAATCTCAATTACCTTTAACTTCTGTGTGTGTGTATGTGTGTATATGTGTGTGTGTATCTATATCTATATCTATATATGTTTATAATGGACAAATTTGTATATTCTACTGAAGCCATTCATCTGACTTCTAGACTCTTGACCACTGCACCAATAAGGCTGTTTATAGACTCTTCATAGCACCCGCTTACTCAGTATGTACAATTGGAAAACATCTCAAAATCAACAACTCCCCAAATGACCAATAAACATGAATAAATACTCAACTTCACAACAACAAAAATGTAAATTAAAGCAAACATACAATTATCTGATGGAGCTGCAAGAGAGCCTGAGTGACACAGATAGTTAATTGCTCAACCACCAACTGACAGGTTGGTAGTTCAAACCCAAAAATCAACATCTTGGAAAAAAGGACTGGCAACCTGCTTCTGAAAGGTCATATCTTGGAAAACCTTGTGGAACAGTTCCACTCTAAATACACATACTGTCATCATGAGTCAGAATCAACCTGATGGCTACTGATTTGCTTTGATAAAGTGAGTGATGAAGAAATGTCTGTGAATTTCTGAGTATTGGTAATAAACATTAAAAAAAAAAAAAACCAACTTTTATTATGTTCAAATAAGACACTTCATTGCCCACTTACTCAATATTTTATGTACTATTACTAGTAGCACCATATTCACTCACTTTTTCAAGTCGAGACATAAAAGTCACCATCAACCTCCCTCATTTATATGCAATTTACATATAGTTAATTATCTAATTCTATCTCTATGCAACAGTCATTTCTTCTACAATTCTAGCTTCATTCGTTTCCATCCGTTACCTACATTTCTCAAGAAACAACTGTGGTGTTTCTATTATTTCTCCTACAGTAGTCCTCCTCACAATGTTCAGAGTTAGATTTTTTTAAAATTATTAATTAGATCACATCTCTCTCTTGTTTGAAGCTTACCCTAATTTTAATCATATTTCAATTAGAATCAGTCCTTACATTCATGACCTGTAAGACCAAGATGATCTGGCCCTTCACTAACATTTTGACTTGAACTCCTATCATCAACCATCTGTATTTTAACTATGCCAGTGCATTTTCTCCTCAAGCTCTTAATAAATGTTCTTCCCATGCTGGAGTCATTTTACTCCTTGGGTTTTCTCCCTCTCTTTGTTCCAATCTCTTTTCACATGCCAGATTTTCAGGAGGCTTCCTGTGACTACACTGTATGAATAGTTGCTCACCTTCTTAATCCCCATTCCATGGTTTGTAGAATTATTCTTCATTGCTCTTATCACTCTTGCAGAATTATATTTAGTTATTGTTGTTGTTGTTATGTGCTGTCGAGTCAGACCCGACTCATAGCGAACCCTCCTTGGGTTTCCGAGGCAGTATCACTACGGAAGTAGATTGCCCCATCTTCCTTCCAAGGAGTGGCTGGTGGGTTTGAACCACCAGCCTTCTGTTTAGCAGTCAAATGCCTTAGGCACTATACTACCAGAGCTCCCGTACTATATATACATTTGCTAATTATACTTCCAAAACAATAGTGTACAACTCTATGTGGAGCAATGACTCAGATTTAATTGCTCAGTGCTGCATACACAGATATTATCACTTTGTACTCAATATTTTTGAAAGAAACAAATGAAGAAATTAATGTATGAATGAAATTCAATAAATCAATGTAGGAGGAAAGATATGAGATCACCAATGTCTAGAAGTCAGAAAAGATACTGGTACATCTGAAGAAATGAAGTTATTTGTGTTCAGTCATTTTAAAGGAGCTTATTTTGTTTCTTTATTTTTTTGTTTTTCTCTGTTCTGTTTTGTTTTTATTGTTTTTGTGGACAAAGTGAATGTTTTTCTCTTTCAAACTGTTCCTTCTTCTCCCCCTCATACTCTCCAAAACATGTTTTAAAAGTTCTCTATCTCATGTTATTATATGATTTCATGTATTATGCCTCAAGGACAAACATATACATAGACCTGGAAGCTGTCATTCAAACAAAACAGGAGACACTGCATGGTTTAAAATCAGGAAATAAGTGTGTCAGGGTTATGGAGGGTCAGTGAAAAAGGAGAAAGTCCTCAATGAGATTGACTGACACCATGGCTGCAACAATGGGCTCAGGTATAGCAAGTATTATGAGGTTGGAGCAAGATGAGGCATTGTTTCATTCTGCTGTACATAGGGTTGCTATGAGTTGGAGCCCACTTGAGGGCATCTAACGACAACATGAGAGAAAATATTTACCAGTTATATTTTATTAAAATTAAAAACTCATTCTCTATAAATGATAGTGTTAATGGAATGAAGAGTAGCCAAAGAATAGAAGACAAAATTTGCAAAACACATATCTGATCAATGACTTGTATTGAAGATGTACAACAGACTCTTAAACTAATCAATAAAAAATAAACAACCCAATTTGAAAGTGGACAAAGGATCCTACCACTTGTTTTTAGAAGATATATAGAAGCCAAATAAGCATATGAAAAATTATTTGACATCATACATTATCAGAGAATTTCAAATTAAAACAACAATGAAATGTTGCTACACAAATACTAGAATGGCTAAAACCCAAAACACTGACAAAATTAAATGCTAGGAACACTGCAGAACAAAGTAATTCTTATCTTGCTTGTGGAACTGCAATGTGGTACTGCTACTTTGGAAGACAGTCTGACAGAACTGACAGATCTGAAAAAAGACATAAAATAATTTTAAATTATAGATATACATTTTAACATTCCACTCCCAATAATTGATAGTGCAAGTAAACCTCATATCAGTACAGATATCAGATTGTCCAATGTAGTAGACAAAGGTCACATGTAGTTATTTAAATTTATATTATTTAGTGGCAATTCATGGACCTGATAGATGCTTTGTGTAGTGACAACTGCATTTGATGGCATATAGAGAACATTTGTATAATGAAAGAATATTGTTTTTTATAGAGTTGATGTAAAACATTTAATAAAGAGGAAGACAAAATAAACTTAGTTAAAACTTATTAAAAGAAAAAAACACCACAAAATGGACAAAAGCAAACATTTTTCAAATGAAAAACATTTTTCAAATGGAATATCAAGGGATATCTATTGATGTCATTAGGAGCTGTCAAGTCCGTTTCAGCTCATAGTGCCCCATGTGCAACAGAACAAAATACTGTCAGGTCCTGCACTATCATCACAGTAGTTGCTATTTTTGAGAACATTGTTGTAGTTACTGTGTCAATCCATCGTGTTGAAGTTCTTCCTCACTTTTATTGAACTTCTACTTAACCAAGCATGGCGATTAAGTCTGCCATGCTCCTTTCCAAGGAGAATTCTACTCTACAAATCAAATATGTTCATTTTTCTGGTAGTCTGTGGTATATTCAATATTCTTTGCCAACCCCATAATTCAAATGCATCAATTCTTTTTTGGTCTTCCTTATTCATTGTCCAGCTTTCACATGCATGCAAAGTAATTGAAAATGCCATGGTTTAAATCTGTTGTATCTCAGATTTCAAAATGACATCTATGCTCTTTAACACTTTAAAGAGGTCTTCTGCACCAAATTTTCCCAAAGGGATACATCATTTGATTTCTTGACTGTTGCTTCAGGCACTGTGTGTGCAACTAAGTAAAATGTATTCCCTAACAATTACAATACCTTCTCCATTTATCATGATGTTTCTTATTTGTAGAGTTGTAAGAATTTTGTTTCCTTTATGTTGAAGTGTAATCCATTCTGAAGACTGAAGTCTTTGATATTCATCAGTAAGTGCTTCAAGTCCTCTTGCCTTTCAGGAAGCAAAATTTTACCATCTGCATGTCACAGGCTGTGAGACTTCCTCCAATCCTTATGCTGCATTCTTCTTCATATAATATTCTTTTCAGAGTATTTGTTCAGTATAAAGATTGAATAAGTATTGTGAAAGGATTGTTGTTGTTGTTACGTGCTGTGGAGTCGGACCCAACTCATACCCCTCCTTGAGTTTCCGAGGTAGTATCACTACGGAAGTAGATTGCCCCATCTTCCTTCTGTGGAGTGGCTGGTGGGTTTGAACTGCCAGCCTTCTAATTAGCAGTCAAGTGCCTTAGGCACTAGGCTACCAGAGCTCCCTGTGAAAGGACACAACACTGATTTACATTTTTCCTTATTTTATATAATGCAGTGTTCCATTTTTCTATTTGAACAACTATCTCTTGGTCTAAATACAAATTCCTCATGAGCATTAAGTGTTCTGGAATTTCCATTCTTCATAATATTATCCATAATTTCTTTTGATCCTTACCATGTAATGTCTTTGAATAGTCAATAGAACCCAAGTAAACTTCTTTCTGGTAGTCTATGCTTTCAGTCAAATCCCTCTGACATAAGCAATAATATTCCTCATTCCACATCCTCTTTTTGAATCTGGCTTCAATTTCTGCAAGTTTTCTACATATTTCTGCAAATATTTTCAGAAAATTTTACTTGCATGTTATATTAATGATATTGTTTGATGATTTCTGGATTTTGTTGGGTCACTTTTCTTTGGAATGGACATAATTATGGATCTCTTCCAGTCTGTCAGTCAGGCAGCTGTTTTCCAAATTTTCTGGCATAAATTAATGACTGCCTCCAGCACTGCATTTGTTTGTTTAGACATCTCAATGGGTATTCTGCCAATTCCTGGAGCTTTGTTTTTAGCCAGTGACTCAGTGCAGCTTAGGTTTCTTCTTTCAATACTATTGGTTCTTAATCATTTGCTACCTTCTGAAATGGTTGAAAGTTGGCCAATTCTTTTAATATCATTGCTCTGTGTATTCCTTCCATCTTCTTCTGATGTTTTGATGTTTCTGCATCATTCTATGTATATTTTGCCCACAGAATCCTCCAATGTTGCAACTCAAGGCTTGACATTTTTCTTCAGTTCTTTCAGACTTAGAAATGCCAAGCATGTTCTTCCCTTTCAATTTTCTAACATAAGCTCCTTTACCATTCCAATGTAATAATTTTCTTTGTCCTCTTAAAATGCCTTTGAATTCATCTGTTCAGCTTTTTTACTTCACCATTTCCTCCATTTGCTTTATCTATGCTGTGCTCAAGACCAAGTTTCAGAGCCTACTGACATCAATTCTAGTCTTTTCTTTCTCC
Organism: Orycteropus afer afer; assembly: GCF_000298275.1. Lineage (NCBI taxonomy): Eukaryota > Metazoa > Chordata > Mammalia > Tubulidentata > Orycteropodidae > Orycteropus > Orycteropus afer. The sequence goes on along the minus strand of NW_006922115.1, from coordinate 443,097 downwards.
CCTGTCTTTTTAATGATCTTCTGCTTTCTTTGTATATGATATCTTTGATGTCATCCTACAAATCATTTGGTCTTCACCCATTGGTGTTCAGTGTGTTAAATCTCTTCTTGTGATAGTCACTAAATTCAGATTTGATATAATTAAGGTAATATTTAATTTTCATTGATATATTATTTTTTCATCTAGATTCAGCCTGCATAGAAGCAACCAGTGGTCTGTTCTATAGGCGACTTCTGAACTTGTTCTGACTGATGATATGGAGATTGTCCATTTAATTATATCATCAAATCAGCAGATGTAGTTGATCTGATTCTCTGTATTCTATCTGGAGAGTTCCATGTGGATAGTCAACATTTTTGTTGAAAACAGGTACATGTAATGAATAAGTTGTTGGTTTTGCAAAAAAATCTGTCATGTAATCCTCTGCATCATTTCTATCACCAACTATCAATTCTTCTTTGTTTCCAACTTTCTAATGCCAGTCATCAGTAATTATCAAAACATCTTGATTGCATGTTTGATAAATTTCATACTGCAGAAATTTGTAAAAACCTTCAATTTCTTCATCTTTGCCTTTAGTGATTGGTGTGAATGTTTGAATAAATGCAAAAACACAACCACTGCCATGGAGTTGGATCTGACTCATAGCGACCCCTCCTTGGATTTCCAAGCCTGTATCATTATGGATGTAGATTCCTCAACCTTCCTTCCAAGGAGTGGCTGGTGGGTTTGAACCACCAGCCTTCTGGTTAGCAGTTAAATGCCTTAAGCACTATGCAGTTGTATTAACCAGTTTTCCTTATATGCATAAGGATATTATCCTATCACTGGCAGCATTGTACTTCAGGATAGCTTTTAAAGTTTATTTTATTTTATTATTATTATTATTTATTTATTTTTTTGGCAATGGATGTGAAGCCATTCCTCTTCAATTTGTCATTCCTAACATAGTGGACCAGGAGCTCTGGTAGCATAGTGCCTAAGGCACTTGACTGCTAACCAGAAGGCTGGCGGTTCAAACCCACCAGCCACTCCTCGGAAGGAAGGTTAGGCAATCCTACTTCTGTAGTGATACTGCCTCGGAAACCCAAGGAGGGGTCGCTATGAGTCGGGTTTGACTCGACGGCACATAACAACAACAACAACAACAACATAGTGGACCACATGATTGTCCAAGTCGAAATGGCCAATACCAGCCTATTTTAGCTCATTAATGTCTATTATATCTTTCTTTACACTTTCTATTTCACTGTTGATAAATTGCAACTTTCCGACATTCATACTCCAAAGATTCCACATTCCAATTATTAACAGATGGTTGCAGTTGTTTCTTCTCATTTTGGTTTGTGAATATCGTCATATGAAAGTCCCAAAAGCTTTACTCCATACACCTCATTACATTTGTCTCTACTGTGAAGAGATAGCACTTCTCTAGTTGTATTTTGAGTACCTTCCAACCTGAGGGGCTCATCTTCTGGCCCAATATCATACAGTGTTCCACTGTTTCTTTTCAGGTTTTCAGTGGCCAACGTTTTTCAGTAATAGACCACCACATCTTTTTCCCTACTCTGTCTTACTCTGGAAGCTCCACTGAAACCTGTCCACCATGAATGACATTTCTGGTTTTAGAAATACCACTGGCATACCTTCCAGCATCACAGCAACATTCAAACCACTGTGGTATGACAAACTGACAGATGAGTTGTGGAGCATATCCAGTACAATGGTTAAAATTAAAAGAAACTGAGAACACCATGTTATATTTAATATAATATTTTTCAAGATCCATAGAGTGTATTTGTTTATATTCCTATTATTATTTTTCCATTGACTTTATTAATGTTTTATATCATCATTGTGTAGAGTTTTAGGATAAATATTAATCAATTATATATTTCAAGTGTTCCTAAGTATTTACTGCTTTTGTTGCCATTGCAAGTTGTATGTGTATATTGTTTTTGTTGTTTGCCATGGAGTCAATTCTGACCCATAACAACCCTATATAACTACATAGAAATACCCCATAGTATTTTCTAGGCTCCAATCTTTACAGGAGCAGACTTTTCTGCAAAGCTACTGGATGGGCTTGCAAGTACAATCTTTCTGTTGATAGATGAGTGCTTAAAAATGCACCATCTAGGTACCTTCTGTATAAATGTATGTATGTATATATGTATAAATGTGTACACACACTTGCACATACAGAAGTATACAAACATACTTAAATCTTTCAGTTCAAATACCCCTTATGGATAAGTCTGTGTCGTCTAGATACCTGAAGAGTCTAAAACATATGCTTTCTAGGTTGGAAAATTTCACTTACTGTTGTGTTTATTAAACTTCTGGCACATTGACCAGAGGCTAGAATTGAATAAATAACTGCTATATGATTTTGACAGAACAGAATACAATCTTTTTAAATAATATTGTAAAATAATAGTTATTGACATTATACAAAATATTTTTAAATACTAATTTTAGGATATACTGCTAAGTGAAGAAGGCAGGCAAAAAATCATATTGATAAGGTGCTATTTTTCTTGATATAGAAGATTAAATAAGAAGTAATGTGCTTTTTAGTTTTCTAGGCCTCAATTTATTTCAAATGTGTACGAAATGTTTGATTAATAATACACATATGTAATTTTTTTTATTTTAAAAAAGTATTCAGATACCTCACAGAAGTGATAATAAATTTATGGAGTGAAAGAACAAAGATTATTGTTCTTGGACACTGAATAAGTTAAGATTAGATATATTTATATACCAAAAAGTATCAGAAATCCTTTACTTTGTAACAACAATACAGTATAGCCTCCAAATCTTTCTTGCTATATTTCTAAATCTTTAAATCCTGAATAAACACCAGGAATTAGGGGTGTGTTTATTACTAAGAAGAAGGAGTATTTTTTTTTTTTTTCTAAAAATTGAAAATTGTATTAGAAACTTACATTGACTGTCCTGATCATGTTTCCATTCTTATCCTACTACCATCTACAGACTCTGGATTATTTACCTAATGTTTTCATAACAAATATGTCATACATAGGTGATTTTACAGAATATAAATTTTTCTCACAGCTTTAGAGGCTGAAATCTAAATTGGGCATCTGTTGTAGAGAAGAGTTCCTCCTTGTTAGTAGCCCTGGGCACTTCTTGGCTGATAGACAATTCCTCATATGGTCTTCTCCCTCTGTGTGTGTGTGTTTGTGTCACTCCATGTCTATTTTCTCTTTTTGTAAACCACTACTCTGAAATGATTACATTTAGGACCCACTTCACTCTGGTATGTCCTCATTAATTATAACGAAAGAAAAATAAAGCTATTTTCAAACAAAATCATGATTACAAGTACAGGTGTTAGGATTTCAATAACTTTTTAAAGGACACAATTTAAACCATAACAGATTTCCAGTATTTGAATAGTACTCTTGTGGTTTCAGATTCTGTTTCCTAGCCTTGGATAAAGCAATCCAATAACTTCACCCACACTAAAATGTTGGCGTCATAATATTATGTGTTTTAGACATATCTATATTTAAAAGAAGTAGTGGATGGAAAACATTAAAGAAATGAGAGATTTTTGAGGAAATTTCAGGTGCTGAAGGATAAACATAAACTTATGATCTGCGCAGGGCACTTGACAATATGGGAAAAAAATGAGGTAAGTGTAGGTTTTTGGTAATTCAGAATTTAAATGTTCTTAATTCACTGTTTCTATTTATTTATTTATCTAATTCTATAATATAATATCAAGCTGAAATTATTTTTTATTATTATTATTATTTTGTAAATTGTCACAAACTTAAGACATGCAGACTTAATAGCATTGTCCAGTGTCTTGTAAAGTAGTCTTCATTTGGAAGTTGATCTATCTCCACATTCTCCTACCTAATATTGTTCCTCATGTTTATGGATAATTATTTCTATTTCTAAGAGTTCTCCTGAAACACAGGAATTTTCAGGAAAACAAAAATGAGCAAACAGAAAGTTCCAGTAAATCTAGATATGTCTTTTACTTAGTATATGAATTTGAAACTTGAATTCATGCTAAGAATGGCATATCTGGAAACAGCTTTAGCCTATTAATTTTGAAGTTCACTTGAAGAGGATAGTAAAAGAGGAAAATAAAATTATAGGCATTTCTGTCTTGGTCTAGTCCTTGATAAAGGACATTGATTGATGGATGTACTATTGAGTCACTGTGTTCCCCATGATGTGAATTTCAGAAGTTTGTGGATGGTCTCTCATATCCTTAGTGACTTTCTCTGAAATTTTCTGTCAGGGTTTGCAACACCCCTTTTGAATGTGACTGTAGTTTTAATCTCCAATCTAAAACCAAACTCACTACTGTCGAGTTGGATCTGACTCATAGCAACCCCTCCTTGGGTTTCTGAGGCAGTATCACTAAGGAAGTAGATCGCCCAATCTCTCTTCTGAGGAATAGCTGGTTGGTTTGAACTGCCAGTATTCTTGTTAGCAGTCAAATGCCTTAGGCCCTATTAAAATGGTAATATGGCAAGACAAAACCAACAAGCAAATAAAGTCAATAGCTTACATTTTGGAAACAGAGAGACCTGAAGATAATTCCTGGAAAAGTCTTTTGCTGGTTGTTTAAATTTATAAAAGATATTTTATCTACCTTAATTTTAGTTCAGATATTGGAAAGGAGGAAAACACATAAAGTAATCATAAATGGTCTTAATAAATGATTTTTTCATTCCAACATTGACTTCTGTTGCATAAGTTAAAAACGTCTTAATTCAATGGTATACAATTACATATTTATAATTTCATACAAGACCCATAAAAACTCATCACATTAATTTAATGAAGAAATCAAAACTTACACTTTAAATGTAAGAATTCAATAATGGCAATTTAGGTATCAAAGAGGAGTCCCTGTATAGCCCAAATGCTTTCTTTTTCTATGATCTTCTTGATGTCATGCCACAACTTGTTTGGTCTTCAATAATTGGTATTCAGTGCATCAAATCTGTTAATCAGATTATCTAAATTCATGTGGAATACTCTCAAGGTTTTATTTTCTCTCTCATGAACTTATATTAATTTTCTTTAGCTTCAACTTGAACTTTCATATGAACAATTAATGTTCTGTTCCCCAGTCAGCTCCTTGCTAAGTTTTGACTGATGATATTAATATATTTAATTCCTCTGTATTCCATGTGGTGAGGTCATCATGTTTAGCTGCAGTTTATGTTGTGGAAACAAAGTATTTGCAAATAATAAGTTGTTGATTTTGCAAAATTCTATCATATGATCTCCAGTGTCATTTTTATCACCAAGCTATATTTTCCAGTTAAAAACCTTTCTCATTATTTCCAGCTTTTATATTCCAATCATCAGTAATAATCAATATATCTTGATTGCATGTTTGGTCAATTTCAACCTGCAGGAGTTGGTACAAATCTTCAATTTCCTCATCTTTGGCTTTAGTCGTTGGTGGATAAATTTTAATAATAATAGTTTTAACTAGTCTTTCTTATTGGTATATGGTTATTATCCTATCACTTACAGTATTATACTTCAAGATAGATCATGAAAGGTTCTTTTGGATGATTAATGGGATTCCATTCCTCTTCAATTTTTCATTCTTGTCCTAGTAGACTATAAAGTCATTTGGTTCAAAATGACCAATAGTAGGTCACTTCAGATAACTAGAGCCTGGATATTGATCATTATGTGCTTCTTTTCATATTGGACAACTTGCAGTATTCTTCAATTCCTACTTCATAGATTACACATTGTGATTTTTAACAAATGTTTGGACTGTTTCTTCTCATTTTGAGTCTTGTCCCATTACCAAAGGAAGGTGCTAAAAGTTTATGAAATGTGGTTAAGATTGACTCCTCTACTTTAAGGAGGAAGATCTTCCCCACTTGTAGTTGTGTTTTGAGTGTTTTCCAACCTGAGAGGCTCATTCACTGGCACTACACCAGACAATGTTTCACTTCTATCCACATTTTTTTTCTAGTAATATATCAGATAGTGTTTCACTGCTATTCATAAAGTATACTGTGGCCAATTTTTTCAGATGTTAATGGCCCTGTCCTTCTTCTATGTCTTTGTTAGCCTGGAAGCTCCACTGAAGCCTGTTCACTCTGAATGACCATTCGGGTCCTTTAAATATTGGACCAGATACTGCCAGCCTCATACAGCCACACATAAACCATAACAGTACATCAAAAAAGATGGACAAATGTTGGTACTGGGAATAGAAAAAATAAAAAGTGAAATTTAAAAATCCCTTGAATCACACAAGAATAATATTGCAATGTGACAAAATCTATGGGACACTGAAAAAGCAGTGCTCACAGCACAACTTATAGTAATAAATGCATGCTTCAAAAGAGAAGAAAGAGCCAAAATTCATACCTTAATCCAATGTCTTCAGGAATTACAAATAGAGCAGTAAAAAAATAAAAGAAAAATAAACCCTAGAGTATCCAGAAAAAAAGAAGTAATAAAGAGCAGAAATAAAAACAGAAAACTGAAAAGCAATAGAAAGAAGCAAGAAGTATAGAACTTCATTCTTTCAAAAGATTAATAAAATTGGCAAACCCCTGACAAATTTAACAAAGGAAAAGTAGGAGAAAGTACAAATAGCATAAATAAATGAACTGGGTGATATCATAACATAGCTAACCAAGATAAAAAGGATAATATCAGTATACTATGAAGAACTATACTCCAACAAATTTAAAAACCTAGAAAAAATGGACAGATTTATAGAAACACACAACTTACCTAACTAATAGAGATTCGTAAAAAATTTGAACAGATCCATAACAAAAGAAGAAATTGAATGTCATGAAAAAACTACCAACAAATAAAAGTGTAGGCACAGGTGGCTTCATATTCAGAGAAGAACTTCCTACTCATACTATTCCAGAACATAACATAGAAGAGTATGAAATGCTCCTAAATTCATTTTATGATGCAAATATGACCCCAATACCAAAACAGGCAAAAACAGCACTAGAAAGGAAAAGTACAGACTGATATCCCTCATGAATATTGATGTAAAAATCTTCAATAAAATCCTAGCCAATAGACTCCAACCACATATCAAAAAAATACTACATCATGACCAGGTATGCAAGGATGGTTGAATATCAAAAAACAATCAATGGAATTCATCACATAAATGAAACAAAGGAAAACAACCCCACGATCGTGTCATTCAACACAGAAAAGGTATTTGAAAAAATCCAATACCCCTTTCTAATAAAAATTCTCAGCAAAATAGGAATAGAAAGGAAATTCTTCAACATAATAAGGAACATATATGCCAAGCCAACACTCATCATTATTGTCAATGGAGAGAGCCTCAAAATATTTGCCTTGTGAACAGGAACCAGACAAGGATGCCTTCTATCACCACTTCTATTCAACATTGTATTGGAAGTCCTCACACACACTCACTGCATGTGTTAGCCTGGGTTTTCTAGACAAAACCAGTAACTCTTATATGTTGTTGTTGTTGTTTTGCCG
>NW_006922115.1:418376-435012 GCF_000298275.1 Orycteropus afer afer | reverse complement strand
TATATTGGAAGCAGTCCACACCCCTAGGGAAACACCCTTTCAACTGGTTGGCTGCTCAAAATATATGCATCCAATCCTATCATGGGACTAACCCACATCACAATTGCTTAAACCACACAAGATTGTGGTCCAGCCAAATTGACACATAGCTCCAACTATCATACTGCTGTTGAGTTGATACTGACTCATAGTGACCCCTCCTTGGGTTTCCAAGGTGGTATCTCTATGGAATTAGATTGCCCAGTCTTCATTCCAAAGAGTGGCTGGTGGGTTTGAACTGCCAGCCTTCTGGTTAGCAGTCAAATGCCTTAGGCACTATGAGACCAACTAAAGTCATCCTAATTGGTGATGATACAAAAAAAAAAAAAAAAAGAAAGAAAAAAAAAAAAAAAAAAAAAAGATATCCCTATTTGCAAATGACTTTATCCTATACATAGAAAATCCCAGAGACTCATCAAGAAAACTGCTGGAACTAATTGAAGGAACTAATTCAAAGATTCAGCACAGTAACATCATACAAGTCCAACATATAAAAATCAGTTGGTATTCCTCTGTAAACTTTCACCTGAATCATAATTAAAAAACAAAACAAAACAAAAAACTGAATAACAGTAAACCAGGAAGCAAGTTAAATATCAAACTAATATCATTGGTAAGCCAAAACTAAAACCAAAGGCTTTCAGAAAATCATTGTATGACAGGTCCAAAACTGTTGAGCCAAGGGACCATAGTTTGGGGGGTGGAGAGAGGCTATCCAACCCAAATTTTAGCTATGTACTTTTACTTCAACCAATCATGTTATTGTTGTTGTTAGATGCCATCTAGTCAGTTCTGATCCATAGCGACCTTATATGAAACAAAAGCAAACACTGTCCAGCTCTGTGCCAACCTCACAATACTTACACTACGTAAGCCCATTGTTGAATCCACTGTGTCAATCCATCTTTTTGAGTGCCTTCCCATTTTTTGCTGACCTTTCACTTTACCAAGCATGATATCCTTCTCCAAAGAATGGTCCCTTCTGACAACATGACCAAAGTAGGAGAGATGCAGTCTGGCCATTCTCACCTCCAAGGAGCATTCTGGCTGCAATTCTTCCAAGACAGATTTGTTAGTTCTTCTGGCAGTCCATGGTACTTTCAGTATTCTTTGCAAACACCACAACTCAAATGCATCAACTCTTCTTTGGTCTTCTTTATTCATTCTCCAGTTTCACATGCATATGAGGTGACTGAAAATACCATGGCTTGAGCTAGGTGCACCTTTGTCTTCAAAGTAGCATCTTTGCTCTTCAGTGCTTGAGAGGTCTTTTGCACCAGATTTTCCCAGTGCAACACTATATCTGATTTCTTGAGTGCTGCTTCCACTGGGGGATAAGGCAGAGCTAGCAGGAGCAGAAGGGATCAGGTAAGGGGAGGGATGCAGACCCCATCCCTGAGAATCAAGAAAGTGGGAGAAAGGAAAGCCAGGCCAGAGAGAGGAGACAAAATGAGCAGCAGTGACAGGGATCCAGGTAAGGGGAGGGACCCAGGCCCCAATCATAAGAGGCAGGAAAGTGGAGGAAAGGAGAATGAAAACAGGGGAGGACAGAACTAGCAGCAACAGGGATCCAAGCAAGGGGAAGGTGAAGAGGTTTTGAAGAGCTAAGGGAGACAAACTTGTCTGTCAGCAGGGTTGCACATGGTACACAGGTTTCATCGCAGGTTACAGACTGAGACAGACTAGGAAGAAGGAAGAGGACATCCACTTTGCAAAGAATTGGCCAGGGAAAACCTTATAATAGTAGAGAAACACTGTCTCATACATTACTGTGCAATTTTATGAATACCCTGGAAACATTGTCCGATACAGTGCAGGAAGACAGCCCCTTAGATCGGAAGGCTTTCAAAATACAACTGGGAAAGAGCTGCATCATCCAAGTAGAATCAAACTTACTGATATGGATAAAGTAAAGCTTTCAAGACCTGCATTTGCTGACATGGCACAACTCAAATTGAAAGAAACAGCTTCAAACACCCATTAATAATCAGAACACGGAATATATGAAGTATAAATCTAGGAAAATTGGAAGTTGTCAAAAACAAAATGGAATGCATAAAGATTGATATCATAGGCATTAGTGAGCCGATATGGACTGGTTTGGGCCATTTTGAATCAGACAACCAAATGATCTACACTATCAGTGATAGGGTAATATCTATACACCTACAAAGAGGATCAGTTAATACTGCTTTTATTCAAATTTATGCACTAAAGCCAAAGATGAGGAAATTGAAGATTTTTATCAACTTTTGTAGTCTGAAATTGACCAAATGTGAAATTAAATGTGTTAATTATACCCATGACTGGAATGCAAAAGTTGGAAACAAAGAAGAATCACCGGTAGTTGGAAAATTTGGCCTTGGTGACAGAAATAGTGCTAGAGATCATATGATAGAATTTTGCAAGACCAATGAATTATTCATTGCAAATACCTTTTCAACAACAAAATTGTGGCTATACACATGGACTTTACCAGATGGAGTACACAGGAATCAGATTAACTACATCTGTGGCAAGAAGTAATGGAAAAGCTCAATATTTTCAGTCAAAATGGATGTTAGAAGAGACTCTGGAACTTGTCCTTGAGAAGAAGGTGGCTAAAACAAATGGAAGAAATTACAAGATAGAAGAGCCAAACAGAAGATTTCAAAGAGCAACTCTAGTAGACAAAGCCAATTACTATAACGAAATGTGCAAAAACCTGGAGCTATAAAACCAAAAGGGAAGAACACACTCAGCATTTCTCAAGCTGAAACAACTGAGGAAAAAGATTAAGCCTTATGTTGCCATATTGAAAGATTCTATGGGCAAAATATTGAAAGATGCAGGAAGCATCAAAAGAAGATGGAAGGAATACACAGAGTCACTGTATCAAAAATAACTGGTCAGTCTTCATCCACTTCAGGAGGTGGTATATTATCAACAACCAATGGTATTGAAGGAAGTCAAATTTGCACTGAAGGAATTGGCAAAGAACAAGGCTCCAGGAATTGACAGAATACCCATTGATATATTTCAACAAACAGATGCCCCACTGGAGGCACTTTCTCAGTTGTGCCAAGAGATTTGGAAGACAGCTACCTGGCCAACTGACTTGAAGAGATCCATATTTGTACCCATGCCAAAGAAAGGTGATCTCACAGAATGTGGAAATTATCAAACAATATCATTAATATCAGACTCAAGTAAAATATCACTGAAGATAATTCAAAAACAGTTACAGCAGTATATTGATAGAGAATTTCCAGAGGTCAAGGCTGGATTCAAAAGAGGATGTGGAACAAGGGATATCAGATAGATCTTGGCTCAAAGCAAAGAATACCAGAAAGATGTTTACTTGTGTTTTATTAACTATGCAAAAACATTTGATTGCATGGATCATAACAAATTACAGGTAACATTGAGAAGAATGGCATTTCCAGAGCACTTAATTGTACCCAGGAGGAACATATACATAGACCCTTATGAGGAAACTGTACATAGAGGCTGTCATTCGAACAGAACAAGGGGACACTGCATGGTTTAAAATGAGGAAGGTAGTGTGTCGAGGTTGTATCCTTTCCCCATACTTATTCAATCTATATGACAAGCAAATAATCCGAGAAGCTGTACTATATGAAGAAGAACATGGGATCAAGATTGGAGGAAGAATCATTAACAACCTGCAATACACTGATGACACAATTTTGCTTGCTGAAAGTGAGAATAACTTGAAGCACTTATTCATAAAAATTGAAGTCTGCAGTACCAATTTCATCTCAGTATAAAGAAAACAAAATCCTCACAACTGGACCTATAAGGAGCATTACAATAAATGGAGAAAAGATTGAAGTTGTCAAAGACTTCACATTGTTTGGTTCTACAACCGATGCCAATGGAAGCAGCAGTCAGAACATCAGAGACTTATAGCACTGAGCAAGTCAGCTGCAAAGGACCTTTCCAAGTGCTGAGGAGCAAAAATATCTCCTTGAGGACTAAGGTGCAACTGACACAAGACATGATATTTTTGACTGCCTCATATGCATGTGAGAGCTGGACAATGAATAAGGAAGACCAAAGAAGAATTGATGCTTTTGAGTTGTGCTGGTGAAGAATGCTGAAAGTACTGCTAAAAGAACTATCAGTTCTGTCCTGGAGGAAGTGCAGCCAGAATGCTCCTTGGAAGTGAGAATAGCCAGACTTCCTCTCACCTGCTTTGGCCATGTTATCAGAAGGGACTATTTCCTGGAGAAGGATGTCATGCTTGGTAATGTGGAGGGTCGAGGTGAGAGGAGAAGGACCTCAATGAGGTGTACTGACAGTGGCTATGGTGATGGGCTCAAGTATAGTAGAGATCACAGAGCTGGCACAGGACTGGGATGTATCTCATTCTGCTGTGCATGGGGTCACTATGAGTCGGAGATGACTTGACAGCACCTAACAACAACAGCTTCCATCAGTGTAGATTGTAGAACCAAGTAATATACAATCTTTGACAACTTCTGTCTTATTCTCCATTTATTGTGATGTTGCCCATTGGTCCATGTTGAAGTGCAATCCATACTGAAAACTTTAATCTTTATCAGTCTTTAGTCTCCATCAGTAAGTATTTCAAGTCATCTTCACTTTCAGTAAGCAAGGTTATGTTGCCTGAGTATCACAGGTTGTTAATGGGTCTTCCTACAATCCTGATGTCACAATATTCCTCATATAGTCCAGCTTCTCAGATTATTTGCTCAGCATACAGATTGAATAGGTATGGTGAAAGGATACAATCCTGACTCACTCCCTTCCTGACTTTCTACCATGCAGTATCCCCTTGTTCTGTTCAAAGGACAGCTTCCTGTTCTACATACAGTTTCCTCATGAGCACAATGAAGTGTTGTGGAATTCCCACTTTTCACAATGTTATCCATAATTAGTTATGATCCACACAGTCTAATGCTTTTGCATAGTCAATAAAACACAAGTGAACTTCTTTCTGGTATTCTTTGCTTTCAGCCAAGATCTATCTGACATCAACAATGATATCCTTGGTTCCATCCTCTTCTGAATTCAGCTTGCTTTTCTGAAAATTCTCTCTATATATACTGCTGCAACCACTTCTGAATTATCTTCAGCAAGATTTTACTTTCATGTGATATTAATAAATTTGTTCAGTAATTTCTACATTCTGTGTGATCACCTTTCTTTGAAATGGGTACAAATACGGACCTCTTCTAGTCAGTTGGCTAGGTAGCTATTTTCCAAATTTCTTGGCACAGATGAGTGAATGCTTCTAGTGCAGCATCCATTTGATGAAATACCTCATTGGGTATTAACAAATAATAAAACCAAAAACTAAACTCCTTGGGTTTCTGAGGCAGTATTTCTATAGAAATAGATTGCCCAGTCTTCCTTCCGAGTAGTGGATGGTGGATTTGAATTGCCAGTATTCTGGTTAGCAATTAAATGCATTAAGTAATTTGCTCATAAGTATGACCTTCAATGATAGTAAAGATCATGTTGAAAGAACTTTATCGTAATGAATCATCACTTGCCAAAACTGTGTAAAAATCACCACTTAATTGAAGTTCTTTGGATTTTGGTCTGTTAGGAGCTCTGATAGTGGAGTGCCTAAGACAGTTGAGTGCTAACCAGAAGGCTGGAGGTTCAAACCCACCAGCCACTCCTTGGAAGGAAAGTTGGGCAATCTACTTCCATAGTAATACTGCCTCAGAAACCCAAGGAGGGGTTGCTATGAGTTGGGTCCGACTCAACGGCACATAACCACAACCTAACCATAGTGTTTGTAGCCAATTTCCCATTATTTGTTTTTCCTTTTCTGATATGTCACAGTAAGAAATCACTTTAGTTGTAGGACAAAGACAGAGAGAGAGAGAGAGAGAGAGAGAATGTAACTCTTCTGCACAAAAGTGATTCCAGATTATGAATAGCTTTATAACAGTTATTATATATCCACAACTTTCATGTCTATCACTTTGTTATCATTGTTTTGCTTAGTTTATAAATTTACTATTTATTCACTGCCGTGGAGTTGATTCCAACTATTTGTGACTCCCATTGGGTTTCCCAGGTGGTAAATCTTTATGGAAGTGGAATGCTCCATCTGCCTTCCCCTAAGAGGCTGGTGGGCTTGAACTGCCTAGTTTCTGGTTAGCAGTCAAATACTTTAAGCACTACACCACCACAGTGCCTTTAAATCTACTCTTTAGTGCCTCTAATTTGATGCACTGGTTGATCTCTTTAACAAACTTTCAAGCCTCTTACCTCAAGTAATTTTGTTTGCCAGTACTATCCTCAGTTTAGTAGAGCATTACTGTAAAAATATGGTAATAGATTAGCCTGTGTTCATGCTGTTAGGTGCCATCAAGTCTGTTGTTACTCATAGAGACCTTGTGTACAATGGAATGAAACAGTGCCCAGTCCTTCATCATCTTCACAATCATTTCTGTGTTTGAGTCTATGGGTTCAGCCCCTGTGTTAATACATCTTACTGAGGATCTTCTTCTTTTTCACTGACACTCTACTTTACCAAGCATGATATCCTTCTCCAGGAACTTATCCCTATAGATAACATGTCCAAGTAAAATGGAATCCTTAACAACTTCTACCTTTTCTCTGTTTATTATAATGTTGTTTATTGGTCAGTTGTGAAGATTTTTGTTTTATTTATTTTAAGTTGCAATACATACTGAAAGCTGTAGCTTTAGATTTTCATCAGTAACAATTTCAGGCCCTCTTTACTTTCAGCAAGCAATGTTGTGTTATATATATTGCAGGTTGCTAACTACATGCCCTCATTTTAAACTCATCACATACATTCTGTCTCACACACACATACATTCACACACACACACACCTTTTAGTATTTGCAGAGAAAATACTAAAAAATTTTGACCTGGTCCCCACACTACTCAGAGACAAAATTATCCCAACTATTATTTCATTTATTTTTTTTATGTCTTTATCAATATATGTTATTGTTGTTTCCACCTCTATACTGATGCAACCCAGTCTAAACAGTATGTGTGTATGTGTATACACACACACACACACACACACACTTCTATATATATGTAAATGTATATTTCAATTAAAGTTCTATTAAATTGAATATTAAAACAATCACATTGTTACATTATTAATTTAGTTAATTCTTTTCCACCCATAACTATTTATAGGACTAAAACTTCTGAATAGATAATTTACAGTTAATTTGAAATACAGTTCAAATATAGTAATGACTTTTCATTATCAAAAATACTAAATTTTTTCATAACAGCTTTAAATTATTATAAAATGAATAATTTTATTTTGAATTTTAAACATACAAGAAGTCCATCATGAGAATCAACATGTCCACTTTATGACTCACAAGCCTAATGCTGAAATAATTTCTAGGATTGTCATTAATTTTCCAACATGTGATTATTTGTCTTAAAAAGAATGCATTGGCAGAAGATATACAATGATATGAAATTCAACTGACCTTTCAATTTCACTTCTGAAAATCATTTACTTTTGGCTATGGGCTATTTTATGTGACAGAGTCCCTGATTGCTCACTTAGCATGCACTCTTTGCCAATTTTGCCCTGAGCAATTTTCAATAATTCATAATTCCTTAAATGTGCAAATCCCTTGATGACATTTAGAAGGGTAATTTGTGACTATGACTAAATTAAAATATCAACTATTTGCTTATTATAGAGTGGCAACTTTCAAACAACCAACTTTCCTTACCTTTCATTAATCATCATTAAAAATTAGATATTTTAGTTCAAAAACGTTATATAATAAACTATACTTATTCCTTTCAACTCATTGGCAAGATATTTGTTAATGTATTTTTCTTTTTCTCTTGTTTTTATGTAGCACGAAATGAGACCAATATATAGCAACTCCTTTCCATCTTGTCTCCTCTCACGTCTTAATTCTTTGTATTCTCAGTGCCTGATAATGGGCCATGTGTTTGGCAGATATTAAGTACACAGGGGTTTAATGGGATTATTAATCTCTTATTTCCATGAGTTATGTTTTCTTAAAGTATATGTAGATATATGTTTACAACTATTTTATAAAATTCTACCATTTTGCTCCCTTTAGACCAGGATACATATAAATACTTGTACTAAGGCACTTGACTGCTAACCAGAAGGCTGGCAGTTCAAACCCACCAGCCACTCCTTGGAAGGAAGATGGGGCAATCTACTTCTGTAGTGGTACTTCCTCAGAAACCCAAGAAGGGGCCGCTATGAGTTGGGTCCGACTCAACGGCACACAAAAATAACAACAACAGGTATAAATACTGTAAATATGTGCAGAGGAGAACACATATTGGAATTTGAATGAAACCAAGAAAGAGGAATGACATTGTCTAGCCTTCCATTATCAACCAAGCTATATTTGTTATAGTGGGGACCTCCAACGTAGAATAATTTTTTTTTAATATTTTAGAGAGTTCAAACATCTGGAGAGTTTGATAACTTGTACTTAAATCCAATTACTAAATTCTGGATTGTTATTTTGTGAAACCAAATATTCTCTGCTTTTGAAAAGAAATGGTCACATAGTAATTCATCATTAGCATTTATATAATCTAAATATCTTTGTAAAGAAAGACCAACTTAAATTTCCAATATGAATCAATTCTCCTTTTTAAGGCTTTAGAAAAGATGTTAAATAACATCTGACTTCACAGACGTCCTGGCAACACTGACTCTCCCTTTTATTATTTGACATTTGATCAATTTATTCATTGCACCTTTTTTTTTTTTTTTTTTTTTCCTGTAGCCTGATAAGTCCATTTTGTCTCTTCAAAAACATGTTTCAACTAAGCCCTTTCAAATTAACTTGTGGAAATCAAATTTCATGGATTGTATTTACCAAAGATCACATATATGGAATGGTTGAGAATTCCTTCCTCTACTGACTAGGATTTCTATTGAGAAAAGTGTGGATAGGATGATTTCTGCAAAAAAAAAAAAAAAATTGTATATTTAATTGGTTCTGTTTTACTTTATTTCCAGAGGGGTCCAAGCTGAAGCGAAATTGTTGTACTCCTATTTTTATACTTTGTAGAACCTGAAGGAAAACTCAGGCCTGCCTTATCAATGGTGTTAAACACTTACATTAAAAAATAAAAATAAAGACATCTGACTATAAGAAGGCCAACATTAAGTAAAAACATATTATCTGAAGAATAAGATTAGGGATGGATGTAAGCTCCCTCTCCTTAATTTATTATCCCTCTTTTTAATGCAGGAGGCAACACATTAGATGTTTACATATAAGTAAAGGAGTGGGTAATAACTATAGGAGAGTAATGGAAATTTGACAACTTTAGAGAATGTTACCCTTGGTTAGAGAATTGCCCCAGGGAATTCTGTTGTTGTTGTTTTTAGGTGCTGTAGCATTATTTCAGACTCATAGCGACCCCCTGCACAGCAGAACGAAACACTGCCTGATCCTGCACAAGCTCCATTGTTCCTGCTATACTTGAGCCCATCATCGCAGCCACCATGTCAATCCATCTTGTTGAAGGCCTTCTCCTCTTTCATTGACCCTTCACCCTACCAAGCATGAAATCCTTCTCCAGGGAATGGGCCCTTCTGACAATGTGACCAAAATACATGAGAGGTGAGATGAAGCCTGGCCATTCTTGCTTCCAAGGAGCATTTTGGGTGCACTTCCTCCAGGACAGATCTGTTAGTTTTTTTAGCAGTCCATGATACTTTCAGCATTTTTCACCAGCACCACAACTCAAAAACATCAACTCTTCTTTGGTCTTCCTTATTCATTGTCCAGCTCTCACATGCATATGAAGCAATTGGAAATATCAAGGCTTGTGTCAGGTGCAACTTAGTCCCCAAGGAGACATCCTTGCTCCTCAGCACTTGAAACAGTTCCTTCGCGGTTGACATTCCCAATGCTACATGTCATCTAATGTCCTGATTGCTGCTTCCATTAGCATCGATTATAGAACCAAGCAACATGAATTCTTTGACAACCTCAATCTTCTCTCCATTTATTGTGATGCTGCTCATTGTTCCAGTTGTGAGGATTTTTGTTTTCTTTATAGTGAGACGTAATCCATACTGCAGACTGTATTCTTCAACCTTCATCAGTAAGTGCCTCAAGTCATCCTCACTTTCAGCAAGGAAAGTTGTATCGTCTGCATATCTCAGGTTGTTAATGATTCTTCCTCCAATCCTGATGCCACATTTTTCTTCATATAGTCCTGCTTCTAGGTTTATTTGTTCAGCATATACATTGAATAAGTATGGGGAAAGGATACAACCCTGACACACTCCCTTCTTGATTTTAAACCATTTAGTGTCCCCTTGTTCCATTTGAACAACAGCCTCCTGGTCAAGGTACAGGTTCCTCATGAGTACAATCAAGTGTTTGGGAATTCCCATTCTTCTCAATGTTGTCCATAATTTGTCATGATCCACACAATAAAATGCCTTTGCATAGTCAATAAAAAACAAGTAGACATCTTTCTGGTATTCTTTGCCTTGAGCCAATATCCATCTGACAACAGCTATTATCCCCTGTTCCACGTCTTCTTCTAAATCCAGCTTGCACCTCTGGAAGTTCTCTGTCAATATACTGCTGCAAACATTTTTGAATTATCTTCAGTAAGCTCTTACTTGCATGCAGTATTAATGATATTGTTCTATAATTTCCACATTGGAAATTATAGATCCCACATTGTGTGGGATCACCTTTCTTTGGAATGGGTACAAATATGAATCTCTTCCAGTCAGTTGGCCAGGTAGCTGTCTTCAAATCTCTTGGCATAACCGAGTGAGTGCCTTCAATGGAGTATCCATTTGTTGAAAAATCTCACTGGGTATTCCGTCAATTCCCGGAGCCTTATTCTTCGCCAATTCTTTCATTGAATCTTTGACTTCCTCCTTCAGTACCATTGATTCTAGAGCATATGCCACTTCCTAAAATGGATGAAGATCGACCAGTTCTTTTTGGTACAGTGACTGTGTATTCCTGCCATCTTCTCTTGAGTTCTAGGCTGTTGATAGCAGTTGGACTGAAATAAATATCTAAACTAACATGGACATGGAAGAAAGGGTAGATAATTTTCTCTGAGATTGATCAAATCTTGTTCTTCATGGAATAGAACAAAGGGAGGCCAATAGACCTTTAGGAGAGGTAGTGATATGGGTGCAGATAAACCATGATTTTTATATCAGAAGCTCTAGATCTCTGATGCCTTAGTTGACCATTTATATTTAAATCCATGACATTTAACTATTCTGAGACTCACTTCTTCAAATGAAAAACTCAGATAGTAAAATTGAACTTGTTGTTAGGTGCTATGGAGTCAGCTCTGGCTAATAACTGACCCTATGTCATCCTCACTTTCAGAATGAAACATTACCTGGTCCTGCACCAGCCTCATAATCCTTTCTATGCCTGAGTCAATCGTTACAGGAATTGTGCCAATCCATCTCGTTGAGGGCCTTCCCCTTTTTCACTGACCCTCCCTTTATCATGCATGATATCCTTCTCCAGTGAATTGTACCTTCTGACAACTTGAACAGAAGAGGTGAGAAAAAGTTTGGCCATACTTGCTTCCAAGGAGAATTCTGCCTGCACTTCTTCCAGGACATGTTTTTTGTTCTTCTGACAGTCCATGGCACTTTCAATATTCTTCACCAACATCACAACTCAAAAACGTTAATTCTTCTTTGATCCTCCTTAGTAATTCTCCTGCTTTCACGGGCCTATGAGGCTATTGAAAATAACATGGCTTGAGTCAGGCACACCTTAGTCTTCAAAGAGATATCTTTGCTCTTCAGCACTTGAAAGAGGTCTTTTGCAGCAGATTTCCCCAGTGCAATATGCCATCTGATTTCTCGACTTCTGCTTCTATTGGTGTTGATTGTGGACACACATAATATGCAATCTTTGAAACTACAATATTTTCCCCATTTATTGTGATACTTTCTAATGACCCAGTTGTGAGGAGTTTTGTTTTCTTTGTGTTAAGGTGTAATCCATACTGCAAACTGTAGTCTTCAATCTTCATTAGTTAATCTTTCAGGTCATCTTCACTTTCAGCAAGCAAGGTTGTGTAGTCTGCATATTGCAGGTTGATACTGAGTCTTCCTACAGTCCTGTGGCTTTGTTTCTCTTCATATAGTCCAACTTCTTGGATTATTGCTCAGGATAAAGATTGAGTAAGGGTGGTGAAAGGATATAACCTTGACACATTCCCTTCCTGATTCTAAACTATGTTGTATCCTCTTGTTCTGTTCAAATGACAGGCTCCTGGTCTACATACACGTTTCTCATGAGCACAATTAAGTATTCTGGAATTCCCATACTTTTCCACGTTATTCATAATTTGTTGTGATCCACACAGTTGAATGATTTTGCAGTCAACAAAATACAAGTAAACATCTTCCTGTATTCTTTGCTTTCAGCCAAGATCTATCTGACATCAGCAATGATATCCCTCATTCCATGTCCTCTTCTGAATCCAGCTTGCATTTCTGGAAGACCTCTGTCAATGTACTACTGCAACTGTTTTGAATTATCTTCAGTAATATTTTACTTGTGTGGGGTATTAATGATATTGTTTGATAGTTTCTACATTCTATGGGATCACCTCTCTTTGAAATGGGTACTAATACAGATCTCCTGCAGTCAGTTGGCCATGTAACTGTCTTCCAATTTTTTTTTTGGCATAGATGAGTGAGTGCCTCTAGTGTGGCATCCATTTGCTAAAACACCTCAATAGGGATTCTGTCAATTCCTCAACTCTTGTTTTTTGCCAATCCCTTCAGTGCAACTTAGACTTTGTCCTTCAATACCATTGTTTTTGACCATATGCCACCTCTTGAAATAGTTGAACATCAACCAAACCATTCTTGTTTAGTGACTCTGTGTATGTCTTCCATCTTCTTTTGATGTTTCCTGCATCATTCAATATTTTGCTCATAGAATCTTGCAATATTGCAACTCAAGGCTTGAACTGTTTTTCTCAGTTCTTTCTACCTGAGAAATTCTGAGATTGTTCTTCCCTTTTGCTTTTCTAACTCCAGGTATTTGTACACTTCATTTTAATAATTGATTTTGTCTTCTCAAGCTGCTCTTGGAAGTATTCAGTTCAGCTCTAATATCTTGTCATTTCTTCCATTTTCTTTAGCTACTCTTTGTTGCAAAGCAAGTTTTAGTCTTTTCTGATATCCATTTTGATGTTTTCTTCCTTTCCTGTCTTCTTAATAACCTTTTGCTTTCTTCATGGATGATGTTCTTGATGTCATCCTTCAATTCATCTGGTTTTCACCCATTGGTTTTCAATGCATCAAATCTATTCTTCAGATGGTCTCTAAATTCAAGTGAGATATAATTAAGGTCATATCTTGGCTCTCATAGACTTGTTTTAATTTTCTTCAGCTTCAGCTTGAACTTACATGTAAACAGTAGATTGTTTATTACACAGTCAGACCCTGGCCTTATTTTAGCTGAATATATTGAGCTTCTACTTCATCCCTTTCCACAGATGTAGTCGAACTGATTCCTGTCTATTCCATCTGGCAAGGTGCACACATAAAGCTGCTATCTATGTTGTTGAAAGCATTTTCAGTGAATAAGTCATTGGTCTTACAAATATCTATAAAGTGATCTCTGGTATCATTTCTATATTCAAGGCCATGTTTTCCAACTGTCTGTGATTCTTTTTTGTTTCCAATTTTTACATTCCAATCACCAGTAATAATCAATACACCTTTATTGAATGATTGACCAATTTCAGACTGCAGAAAGTTGGTAAAAATCTTCAATTACCTCATCTTTGACTTTGATGGTTGGTGTGTAAATTTGAATAATAGTAGTATTAATTGGTCTTCCTTGTAGGTTTATGGATATTATCTTAGCACTTACAGTGTTATACTTCATGATAGAGCTTGAAACAATTTTTTTTTTATTGTTTGTGAGATGAACGCCACACCATTCCTCTTCAATTTGTCATTCCTAGCGTAGTATATCATATGGTTGCTGATGAAAAATGGCCAAAATCAGTCCATTTCAATTTGCTAATGCCTAGGATATCAATCTTTATCTGTTCCATATCATTTTTGACAATTTTCAATATTTCTAGATTCATACTTTATGTATTCGATGTTCTAATCACTAATGGATGTTTACAGCTCTTTATTCCCATTTTTAGTCATGCCATATCATCAAATGGGGGTCCTGAAAATTTTACTCCATTCACTTCATTAAGGTTGACTCTACTTTGAGGAGGCAGCTCCTTGCAAGTTGTATTTTGAGTACCATCTTTCTGGAGGGACTCTTCTTCTGACATTATATCAGACAATGTTTCAGGGCTATTCAAAAAGGTTGCCAGTGCTACATCAGACATTTTTTCACTGTAATTCACTGGCCAATTATTTGAGAAGTTGATAGCCCCTTTCTTCTTCTGATTATGTCTTAATCTTGGAAGCTTTGCTGAAACCTGTCTCTGATTGGTGACTCTGCTAGTAATTGAAATACTGGTGGCATATCCTCCAGCCTCACAACAACATGCAACCGACCACAGTATGACAAACTGAGAGAAGAGTGGTGGAAAATCAAACTTAGAGTGGATAATGAAGATTAAATTGGACATTGTACATATAACAAATGTTAATACCTTATGATAAATTCAAATGTTAAATGTAATTATATTTGTGTGAATAATTTGAGGTAAGAAAAGTCATCATTTCAATTTGCAGTGTTTGAATAACCCAAGATAGAGTTATGTGAATAGAGAGATGTGTATGTATTCAGTTTTTCTTCAATTCAGATATAAATCATATGACAACTGAGATCACCCAGACTTCAAGATTAATATCTAATTTCTTTAACCTCTATTCCACATCTAGTGGAATGTTCAAAGCATTTTCTTAGATTTCTATGGATTCCTAAGTAGTTCATTTCTTACAGGTGTCTCTAATTTTCATTTTTCTCTCTCCCTTGAGTTCTTTCTGAATTGCCTGGGCTGATATTTGGGCCACTGTCCCTGGAAAGCACCATGTATGCAGGGTGTGACTGTGTGTAGCATTAGGATGCACCACAAAACTATTTTTCAAGTTTAATATTACATACACATGTTTTTTCAGTCACTCCCAGAATAATATTTCTTTGACAATTTTGTTTTCTTCTTTAGCAATCCTGGCCCTATCTAAAATATTTTGTTTGGTTACCCTCTTCCTCTCTTTTGCATTCACCTGTTTTACTGCTTCATTCAAAGCCATGCCTTAAAATCACGTGTTTTCCATTGAAAATAAATCATCAAAACATTTTGGGGGGGAAAAAAAAAAGAAAAGAAAACAATAACTATGCATCAGGTTTATGCTATAATAATCTCCTGGGATTAATAGGATTTGAGTCAGTTGTGAATATAGATAGCATTTATTTGACTCTTTAATCAAAATGTGCATAAAGTTTGTGGTATATCTATACAAGTGAGGTAATATTAGAGAAAAGAGAGTTTTAAACCTTTACTCTAAACTTCACAAATTATTTTTTTAAAACCCATTTAAAAGTAAATTACCAAGCATGTCATTTTATTTCCACATCCTGTTGTATTTTTTTTTAGTATTCCCAATATTCAACCATTGTTAAGAATTAATACATATACTTAATAGATGTATAGGAATTACATGCTTCACTCACTGCACACAATTCCTAAAGTTTTTCAAGGACACTAGAAGGAAGATCGTTATTTTTATATAATAACAGATTAGAACCATTCTACCTATGAATGTGTATTTGTTTTATTTTCTTTATTTTTTTTTACATAATTCAGTTTTATGATCCTTTCAATTGAAAAAAAAATCCTATTCATGAAATAGTTACTCTAGTATATATGCTTTTTAGCTTACTGTTTTTGTACTAAGTAATGTTTGTTACAATTATTCATTCATGTCCCTGAATGTGTTTCTCTGTGTTATTATGTTTATAAACTTAATATACTTGATGATTTACTTTTTAGCACACTTGATTTGTATCTGTCATTGTTCTTAGGTGTTGTGGGTCAGCTCCAATTCATAGCTAATTTATGTATAACAATAAAATTTTGCCAAAACCTAAATCATTCTCACCATCATTACTATGTTTAAGTTCATCATTGTGACCATTGTGTCAATTCAGTTTGTTGAATATCTCCCTCTTCAATGACCTCTATGTAACCAAGCACCTCCTAATGACATGTACAAAGTAAGTGAGATGAGGTCTTGCCATCCTCTTTTCTAAGGAATATTCTGGCCATGCTTCCTTCAAGACAGTTTTGTTTGTGCTGACAGTCAATGGTATATTCAATATTCATTGCCATTTGAATATGTCAATTTTTCTTCAGTCTTCCTTTTTCATTGTCAAGCTTTCATAAGTATATGAGGCAATTTAAAATACTGTGGTTTGCATCACTTGCATCTTATTCAACAAAGGAGCATATTGGCTTGTTAACATTTTACAGAGGTCTTTGTAGCTACTTTTCTCAATGCATTACAGTGTTTAATTTCTTGGCTGCTACTTCCATGGGCTTGATAATTGATCCAAGAATCATATAATTCTTAACAACTTAAATCTATTTGCCTTTTG
>NW_006922115.1:412360-415611 GCF_000298275.1 Orycteropus afer afer | reverse complement strand
ATTATCCTATCACTGACAGCATTGTACTTCAGGACAGATCTTGAAACCTCCTTTGTGATGATGAATGCCACGCCATTCCTTTTCAAACTCTCCTTCCCGGCATAGTAGATCATATGGTTGTCTGATTCAAAATGGCCAAAACCAGTCCATTCCTACAAAATAAATACAAACTTATTGTAACCATTATGTTATATTTCTATAATTTGAGTAGATCTGTTATGTGAGCTTAAAAAGTTTGTCTTATTCATATTTACCTGCGTTCATATCCTTTCCACACCTTCGTATAACCAGGAAAAAAGCGCTTGGTAGTCCTGGCTTAAATTTGCCTCAGTTACTCACTAGCAAAACTAAGGTAAGTTTTGGAAATTTACCTTAACCGTCCAAATCCTAATATTCATATTAGAAATTTTTAGTCGTACAACTAATTCATAAGAAAGGTTAGTCCTCTCTGTATTATTCCTTATTTGTCCTTTGTCTTTTATTTTCCTAATTTTCCCTCCCTTTCCATTCCTTGTTAATTCTTCAACTTTGAAGAATTTTCTCAATTCTCACTCCCTCTGTGATGTCTGTCATAATCCATCTAGATAGTGCTTTCAGGAGGAACTCAGGTTCTTCTCTAGTTTTGATTATAAATTTATGTTGATTGTTTTTCTTGTTCTGTCTATGTGCATTCTCTCTTTGCAGGAAGATTATTTCCCCATTGAAGTCAAGAAATTTCTTGACATGGTTGTCCTTTACACCATTCTTTCTATATGGAGGACAATATGTTGCATTTTTGATAGATTCAGTAAATATTTTTATTTGTTTGTTTTTATTTATTTTGAAAAATACTGCTATGCTTGCATCAGCCAAAGGTGCACGATTAATCTCCTGAGTAGTTCTTACCAAAAGAGCCCCAACACAATCATTGGACTGAAATATATATAATATTTCCTATGCCTTACAGAGATTTGCCATCATATATAGATATGTTTATTGTACTTACATGAGGAAATTAAACTGTGCCTTAGGGAATATTTTGTCTCCATATGTAAGAGGTATCAGTTCAATCACTGTCAGATAACTAAAAATATTATATAATTACATGAAATTATGAAACTCTGGCCCAAAAACTGTCTAGCAAATGCCTATTGCATGATTTACAATCAGCCTTTCTTGGGCTATATTTGCATAGACAAAATAAAGTTAAGGGTTGAAGTAATATTCATGAATATTTCTCATATAAAAGTATGAGAAAATTACTGTGACAAAAAATGAACTTATTAAGTTGGATATGTTGACTTTGGAAATGTGCATTAACAACTCCATCCTCCTCAATTATCTGGTCTGAACAGCATCACAGAAAGTCTACGAACAAACAAGGTATGGTGAATGATGACTATTATTTGGATAAGTTATCCTGAGTACTTAATATGTATTCTCCATCCATTGAATTATTATTATTATTGTTTGCACAGGCACCAGATGAAAATTACTAAATCACAGCTTTTATCATGTTCAAAATTTCTGGGGAGTGACTTCTTGCTGCAAAAATAAGTAAGCACTATAAACTATTACAGTCAAATTTCTCTAAATCTGTTTGCAACTCACTTTTATAAACTTAATTCCCTGCCTCAACTCATCCTAAGTACTCCTGCTCAGAATATTTAAAATATTATATGAACTTCTTCATTTCTGCATTTTAAAGACACAAAATGTTCTAAATTAGCTAGCTCTGGATGATCTCCTTTAGTAAATAGTAAACTCCTTATAATTTATGTTCCTCAGGGCACTAGCTAAGAGGGTACCTTGCACAAAGCAAATTCATGCTTCACAAGGAGTTCCTTGGTAGTGCAAAAGATTAAAGTTCTTACCTGCTAGACAAAAGGATGGAAGTTCGAGTATACCCAGAAATATTTTGGATGAAAAGCCTGGTAATTCACTTGCTAAAAGTCAGCCTTTGAAAACCCAATGGAATAGGAGTTCCAGCAAGATGGTGAGATAGATAAGCAAGCTATACAGACCTTCTGCAAAAAATCAATGAGAAACCAATTGAAACATACATAAGATGATCCTGGAACTCAGAGCTTTGAAGGGAATGATAAAGAGGTGGGTTAAAAAACAACAGGTAGAAGAACCTATATGAAAACAGTGAGTAAGGAAACAAACAAGACTGTGGACTGCTGTCTGTCCTGAGGGCACAGCCATTTTTAATATTTGTAAGTGGTGTGCCCATTTTGAATATGTGCAAGTGACAGTGACCTAAGAATAGGCTCCAATTGCTGAGGACAGCACGGGCAACCTTCCTAGAGGCTGACAACTAGAAAGGTGTGATATTCCCCTTGTTACTCTTATACAGCACACCCTCTTGGTGAACAGAGATGGTGGCATCCCCCACCTCCACCCACCTTCTGGACCAGCAGGAAGTCCATCTCACTCTGTGCCCTGACAGAGCCTAGGTTCCATGCCTCAAACCCTACAACTTTGTATTTGTGTGCTTTCTTTTAAATTATTCTCCTGAACTTCCACCTTTCTTCTTTCTTTTTTTTAATCCCCCTAATTCCTATCCCTGTTTCTTTTTTATTTTTGTTTTTGTTTTTTCTCTTCCTGTTTCCTGGATCCTTTATTTATTTATTTTTTTCTTTACTTTTTTTTTTTTCACTCTTTCTCTTTTCTCTCATTCCACCTTCCCCAGATATTGTGGCTTTTGTTGTTGTTGTTGTTTATATGTTATTATATATTTTTTTATCTTTTTAAAATATATTTTGAATATTTTTTTTTTCATACATAGCCATTTTTTGTGTGATTGTTCCTCTTTGCATGTGGTTTGAGTTGTTCTCTTGTTTTTAGTTTTTTGGTGGTTTTGACATTCTGTTTGTCTAACCTTGTGAGAGACAACATCATTCCAACAAAACCCAATCATACCTGCACCTCCTGCAGCCCCACCTACTGAATAAGGACTATCACTTGTTTATGAACCAAATGATCGATGATAGATGCTGGCTAATACTAGGTCAACTCACTCTCAACTGCTTTTTTCAAATAACTAACAAAGATGGAGCTTGCATGGGACCAGGCAAAGTTTCTTTCTGTTGTGCATAGGGTTGCTATGAGTCAGAGATGATTCAACAGCACCTAACAACAATAACAACAAAGATCTATGCACACACTCATTCTGTACCACACCTATCAGGAGACACTTGGTGTATGCCTAAGTGCTAACAACTAGCAAATAGATGAGCACAGTACCCTGGTCACACAGATATATCAAA
>NW_006922115.1:406489-411306 GCF_000298275.1 Orycteropus afer afer | reverse complement strand
TATATACCCAGCAAAATTATCTCTCAAATATGATGGTGAAATTAAGACATTTCTACTTAAGCAGAAATTAAGGGAATTTGTTAAAAGCAGACCAACCTTACAAGACATGCTAAAGGGAGTCCTTTGGACAGACAACAAACAACAGCAAGCAACTACCTATGATTAACACACATGATGACATAACCCAGAAACCAATACACTTATAGAGGTATCCAAAGTAAAATAAGCATACAAGATTGTAAACAGGGAACCAGAGACATTTTATTGCCAAATGAGGACAACTATAAAACAAAAAGGGTGAATGTATAGTGTGTCACAGAACTTCTAAATAGTAAGAAAGTCAAGACAATTGTGAGCTAGAATAGACTGTTTTAAACCTGGGAAGAACACAACAAATCACAGGGTAACCTTAAAGAAAAATAATAAACATTCACATGAAAATAAAAAAGAGGACAAGCACAAATATTTAACAAATACTAATACAGTCTCAGGAGCTCTGCTAGCATAGTGCCTAAGGCACTTGACTACTAACCAGAAGGCTGGCGGTTCAAATCCACCAGCCATTCCTCAGAAGGAAGGTTAGTCAATCTACTTCCATAGTGATACTGCCTCAGCAACCCAAGGAGGGGTCGCTATTAGTCGGGTCTGACTTGACGGTACATAACAATAACAATACAGTAGCAATGAAATATATGATAACATGATTTGTAAACAAAATGAGTTCAGCACAGAAAATTATATGGAACAAATAAATCAGCAACACCAGGAAAAAACACATAACAAAATGACACCAACAAATTCATACTTGTCGATAATTACACTCAATGTAAATGGGTTAAATGTAGACTGATAAGTAAATATCACCCATCAGTATGCTGTCCAAAAGAGTCTTACCTTAGGCACAAAGATAAAATATACTAAAAATCAAAAGTTGGAAAATGATGGAGAAAAGGATTACCAAAATAGGGCAGGACTGACAATATTAATTTCTGATAAAATAGACTTAAAAAAATGATAATAAGAGTCGATGAAGAATACTATATAATAATTAAAGGATCAGTTGGACACCAGGACATAACCATAATAAATATGAATGTGCACAAAAAAAGAGCCCCAAAATACATATATCAGATTTTAACATAATTGAAAAGACAAATAGACAACTCTACAGTAAAAATAAGAGACTTTACTGTATTACTTTCAGTAAGAGATAGAACTGGAAAGCAACCCAACAAAGATGCAGAAGGACTAAGTGATATGATCAACCAACTTAAACTTATAGACATTTAGAGCACATTTCACCACCAAATAACAGCAAAGTATACATTCATTTTCAACACACATGGAACATTCTTCAGGATAGATCATATGACTGGACAAAAAGCAAGTCTTAACAAATTTAAAAACATTAAAATACTGCAAAGCTTCTTCTCAGATCACAATGATAAAAAATTAGAAATCAACTCCAGGAAGACCAATGGAAAAAGACAAAATGCATGGAAGCTGAATAACATCCCCCTCAAAAGTGGGCACTAGAACAAACAAAAAATTAAATTAAAGTTTCTTTGAGTCAAATGAGAATGAAAACACAACATAGTAAAATCTTTGGAACACACCAAATGTCATGACCCAGAGGGCAATTTATAGCAATAAATGCATACATCAAAAAGAAGGATTAGCCAAAATCAACACCTTAACCCAATGTTTCCAACAACTAAAAAAAAAAAGCAGCAAAAAAGCCTGTAGTCACCAGAAGAAAAGAAATAATAAAGATTTGAGCAGAAATAAATGAAACAAAATAGAAATTCAATAGATAAAAATCCACAAACTAGAAGTTGGTTCTTTGAAAAGATTAACAAAATCAACACACTACAGGCAAAATTAACAAAGTAAAAGAAGAAGATTAAAATAACAAAACTAAGAAATGAAATGGGTGACATTACAACACCACTTACCTAAACTAACACAGAGTGATGTAGAAAATTTGAACAGACCCTTCAATTGAGAACCCAGAGATAGATGACAATAGAAAAAACTGAACAAGCCATAAAACAATTCCTCCCCTCACAAAAAAAAAAAAAAAAAAAAAAAAGCTCTGGCACAGCTGGTTTCACTGGAGAATTCTCCCAGTCATTCAGAGAAGATCTGACACCAATCTTACTCAAGTTATTCAAGAACATAGAAAAGGATGGAATCATCCCAAATTCATTTTATGAAGCAAGGATAACCCTGATACCAAAACCAGGCAACGACACCACTAGAAAGGAAAGCTACAGAACAATATCCCTCATGAATATAGATTCAAAAATCTTCAAAAAATCATAGCCAATACACTCCAACAACAAATCAAAAAATAATACACCATGACCGAGTGGGATTCATACCAGGCATGCAAGGATGTTTCAACATTAGAAAAACAATCAACATAATCCATCACGTAAGTAAAATAAAGCAAAAGAATAACATGATCATTTCAATAGATAAAGGCATTTAATGAAATGCAATGTCCATTCTTGATTAAAAAAAAAAAATCTCAGAGAAAGTGGAATAAAGGTAAATTCCTCAACATAATAGAGGGAATATATGCACAAGCAACAGCCAACATTATTCTGAATGGAGAGAGGCTAAAACCATTCCCCTTGCAATCAGGAGCCAGGCAAGTTTATCCTCTATCTCTACCTCTATTTCACATTTTATTGGAAGTCCTAGCCAGGGCAATAAGACAAGAAAGGGAAATAAAAGGCATCCAAATTGGTAAGGAAGAAATAAACTATACCAATTTGCAGAGGATATTATTCTACACATTAAAAAAAAAAAAAAAAAACCAGAGCTCAGGAAGAAAACTATTAGAATTTATGGAAAAAATTAGCATATTGACAGGATAGAAGATCAGCATACCTAAATCAGTTGGATTCCTCTACACTAGCAAAGAGTCCCCAAAGAGGAAATAAGGAAATCAATACCATTTATAATAGCTATTAAACAGATAAAATACTTGGGAATCAATCTTACCAGGAATACAAGACTTATACAAAGAAAAGTACAAAACATTACTTCAAGAAACTATCAGAGATCTACATAAATGGAAGAATATACCCTGGTCATTGACAAGAAGATTGAATATTGTGAAAGCGTCAATACTGCCCAAAGCAATCTACATATTCAATGTAATTTCAATCTATATTCTGTAAGCATTCTTTAAAGACATGGAAAAAACAATCATTAATTGTATATGAAAAAAAGTAATAGTACTTTGGGTAAGCAAAGTACTACTGAAGAGGAACAAAGTAAGAGGTCTCACACTCCCAGATCTCAAAATCTACTATATAGCCACAGAAGTAAAATAGTCTGGTATTGTTACAACGACGGATACATAGACCAGTGGAACAGAATTGAGAAACCAGAAATAGATCCATCGACCTAAGGTCAGCTGATCTTTGACAAAGGGCTGAAATCCAATAAATGGGGAAGAGATAGTCTCTTTCACAAGTGGTGTTGACAAAACTGGATATCCATTTGCAAAAAAATGAAACAAAACCCGTATCTCACACCATACGTAAAAACTAACTCCAGATGGATCAAAGATTTAAATGTGAAACCCAAAACTATAGTGTTTCTCAAGGAAAAATAGGGGCAAATTTTGGGGCCTTCTTTTATGACATAAATAGACAATCAAGCATAACCCAAGACATACAAACTGCATAAACTATATGACTTGGATCTTCTAAAAATTAAATTCTAATGTGCATCAAAAGATTTTTTCAAAAGAGTAAACAAGAACTCACAGAAAGGGAAAAAATGTTCAGCAATGACATATTGGACCAAAGGACTCCTCTCTAAAATTTATAGAAAGCCCCAAACCTCAACAACAAAAAGAAAAAGAGTCTGATTAAAAAATGAGCAGAACACATGAACAAACACTTCACCAAGGAAAATATCCAGCTAACCAACAAACACATGAAGAACTGTTCATGATCATTAATCATCAGAGAGATGCAAATCAAAACAATCATGAGATAGCATCTCACCCCAGAATTAATAGCAAAATTCAACAAGACAGAAAATAACAAATGCTAGCAAAGATGTGGTGAGTTTGGGACTCTCATACATTGCTGGTGGGACTTTAAAATAATACAAGTACTGTGGAAATTAGAATGGCAATTCTTAAAAAGTTGGAAAGAAAAATACCTTTTATCCAACAATCACATTACTGTGTATATAAATCTGTAGAAATGAGAGACAGAAAAGGAACATCTATATGTACACTCATGTTAATCACAACACTATTCACAATAACAAAGAAATGGAAACAAGGTAAGTGCCCATTACTCAAGGAATGGATAAACAAACTGAATATAAATACACAATGGAATATTATGCAACCCTAAAGAATAATGTAGAATCTACAAAACACCACATAATGTGGATGAATTTGGAGGACATTATGTTGAGTGAAATCAGTCAATCACAGAAGAACAAATATTGTATGAGTCCACTGTTATAAAAAGTCAAGGAAAGACTGATACATGGAAGGAAATCTTCCTTGTCGAGGAATTTATGTGACAGGAGGTAAACTTCTTAGATAGGATGGGGGAGATATATATATATATCTCCATAAGAGTGGTTACGTGGAGTAGGAGATGGGGAAAGGGGAAGTTTTTGTGTGATGGGCATTGAGTTTATGCTGATGGTGGTGCAATATTTTGTAAAGGATAGCAATAATGGTGGCACAAAGTGAAAAATGTCATCAATGTCCCAGAGTTGTGAAGTGGAAGTTGTTGTGTTGTCGAGTGTCTTGTGTATGTTTTCACCACAAT
>NW_006922115.1:392103-406061 GCF_000298275.1 Orycteropus afer afer | reverse complement strand
AAGCAAAAAGTTTATTAAAAAGGCTAGAAAAGGAAGAAAGAAAACAAAATGGATGTCAGAAGAGACTCTGAAACTTGTAGTTGAATTTAGAGTAGCTGTTCTGGTTACCTGGTGCCACTCCGACAGGAATATATAACAAATGAGATGACTTGAATAAAGAGGAGTTTATTCTCTTATAGTTTGGAATGCTAGAAGTCTGAGTTCAAAGTGCCAGGCTCTAGGGGCTGTGCGAAAGCCCCTCAGCCTTGAGCTTCAGCTCTGCTTCCAGCTTCCGGTCCACTGAAACTAGAGGATTTTCTTCACTCAGACAGCTATTGGTTGCTGAGGCTGCCAAGCACAAGGTTGACAAGTAAAATGGCACAGTCTCAATATTACCAAATCACATGGCAGGCCATTAATTCAAATCCATTGAAAGTCCCAAGGTCAGCAGAGCATGGCAGGCTGCTAAACAATGACATAGCTACATGCAGGGTCCAAGCATGCCATAAGCAAAGACCATTCCCAAAGTTGCTTCTTATATATGGGAAGCAGACCACAAACCCAAAGAAGCAACTCATCTGCTTATGGTAGATCCCCCCATGGAGTTGATTGCCAGTCTTATCATGGGGAATAACTACCACCAGCTTCCCAGCCACTCAACCAGGTCCAGCCAGGTTGACACAAAAACATGACCACCATAATTCCACCCCTTGTCAACTTGACACCTGTACAGATCTTTAATTAGTGGTATCTGCAGAGGTCTTCTCCACTACGTGGCTCCAGTCCCCTAGTTCCTGAGTGGTAACCTCACCCCGTGGTCTGGTGGGCCCTGTTCCTCTTCCTCTTAGTCATGGCAGCCCTGCCCCCTCACTCTTGGGCAGCAGCTATGGCTCCATCTCACTGGCTCACATGAAGGAGTAGCCCCCACACTCCAGAACCAAGTTGGTGAAGGTCTTACTCTGAAACCTAGGGAACTGTGGTGGTTCCACCCTCAAAGGCCAGAGTCTTACCTTTTCAGGCTGAGGCAGCTCTGTTTCCATTTCCTTGGTCTCTCCACTTCTGCCAATTAATGTCAAAGTCAAGCCACTCCGTTGGAAATCTTCCTGCCCTCAAAGCTTTCAGCTTTCTTGCTCTGTGGGCTGGCCAACCTGCTACTCCATTTTATGCTGATATTTTCTACCAATTAATGCCTGAAGGGAACCCACTCCACCAGTAAGCCATCTAACCAAAGACAACAATCTTTCTCCTCCGTGGACTGGTAAGACTGTTGCTGTCTCTTGCTGGTTCTCTTGGCTCTGCTACTGATGTCTCTCATGCCAGTCTCTGAGCTCTGCTCCTGTAATCTCTCATGCCAGTCTCTTGCTTTGCTCCTGCAATCTGCCATGCCATATACCGGGGTCTCTCTGACAGGGTTACAGGTCAAGGATGCACTCCACTCCTCTTTCCACATTTTAGTTATCTATTATAGCAATATCCCACTCTCTTGGTACTAAATTCTCTTCTGGTTACCTGGTACCACTCTGACAGGAATATATCACAAATGGGATGGCTTGAACAAACATAAGTTTATTCTTTTACAGTTCAGAAGGCTAGAAGTCCAAATTCAATATGCCAGGCTCTAGGGGCTGGGTAAAAGCCTCTCAGCCTTGGGCTTCAGCTCTGCTTCCAGCTCCCAGCCCACTGAAGCTAGAGGTTTTTCTTCACTGAGACAGCTGTTGGCTGCTGAGGCTGCCATGTCCAAGTTTGACAAGTAAAAAGGCACAGTCCCTATGTTATCAAATCACATGGCAGCCCATTAATTCAAGTCCATTGAAAGTCCCAAGGTTGGCAGAGCATGGCAGGCTGCAGAACAATGACCCAGCTACATGCAGGGTCCAAGCAAGTCATAAGCTAGAGACCATTCCTAAAGGTTCTTCTTATATATGGGAAGAAGACCACATACCCAAAGCAGCAACTCATCTGTTTGTGATAGATCTCACTATGGAGGTGATTGCCAGGCTCATCATGGGAATAACTACCACCAGCTGCCCAGCAACTCAACCAGACCCAGCCAAGTTGACACAAAAACATATCCACCACAGTAGCTAAAGCAAATGGACAAAATGATGAGATAAAGAGCTGAATAGAAGATTTCAAAGGGCAGAGAGGGAAAAGAAAGTAAGATATTATAATGAAATGTGCAAATATGTGGAGTTAGAAAAACTAAACCAAAGATCATGTTTGGATTTCTCAAGCTGAAAGTACTCAATAAAAATTTAAAGCTTTGATTTGCAATACTGAAGTGTTCTTTGGGCAAAATAATGATGTAGGTAGCATTAAAAGAAGATGAAAGGAATACACAGAGTCACTGTACTAAAAAGAACTGGTCAATATTAAAATATTTCATGAAGTAGCATATAATCAAGAATCAATGGAATTGATGTAAGAAGTCCAAATTTTACTGATGGAATAGGCAAAAATAAAGGCTGCAGTAATTGACAATACCCATTGAGATGTTGAAACAAATGGGTGCAATGCAGGAGGTGCTACTCATTTATGCCAAGAAATTTGAAAGACAGCTATCTGGCCAACTGACAGAAAGAGATGAATATCTGTGTCCATTCCAAAGGAAGGTGATCAAACAGTATGTGGAAATTATTGAACACTATCATTAATGTCACACACAAATAAAATCTTGCTGAAAGTAATTAAAAAATGGTTGCAGCAGTATATTGATAGGGAATTTCCAGAAATGCAAACTGCAATCAGAAGAAAATGTGGAATGAGGGATATCATTACTGAAGCAGATGGACATTGGGTGAAAGCAAAGAATACAAGCAAGATGTTAACTTGTGTTTTATTTACTATGCAAATACATTTAACTGTGTGGATCATAACAAATAATGGATAACATTGCAAGTAATGGGAACGAAAAAGCACTTAATTATGCTCATGAGGAACCTATACACAGACCAAGAGGCTGTCTTTCAAACAGAACAAGGGAGTATTGCATGGTTTAAAATCAAGGAGTGTGTGGGTCAAAGTTGTATATTTCACCATAGTTATTCAACCTGTATGCTGAAAAAATAATCTGAGAAGATGATGGACTATATGAAGAAGAATATGGCATCAGAATTGGAGGAAGATTCCTTAACAACCTGTCATATACAGATGACACAACCCTGCTTTTGAAAATTAAGAAGACTTGAAGCATTTACTGATTAAAATCAAAGACTATAATTCTTCAATATGAATTACACTTCAACATAAAGAAAGAAAAAATCTTCACAACTGGGCCAATAAACTCTGATACAATAAATAGAGAAAGGATTGAAGTTGTCAGGGCTTTCATTTTACTTGGATCCACAATCAATACCCATGAAAGGAGCAGTCAAGAAATCAGATGTCTTATTGTCCTAGGCCAATATGCTACAAAAGATCTCTTTAACGTGTTGTTGTTAGGTGCCATTGAGTTGGCTCTGACTCATAGCAACCCTATGTACAACAGAACAAAACACTGTCCAGTCCTGTGCCAGCCACACAGTGTTTGCTATACCTGATCCCATCGTTCTAGCCACTGGGTTATTCCATCTCTTCAAGGGCCTTCTCCTTTCTTGCTGACCCTTCACTTTACCATGCATGGTATTCTTCTCCAGGGAATGGTCCTCTTTCACAACAAGTCCAAAATAGGTGAGACATAGTCTGCCCATTCTTGCTTCCAAGGAGCATTCGGGCTGCATTTCTTCCAGGATAGATCTGTTAGTTCTTTGGGCAGTCCATGGTACTTTTCGTATTCTTCACCAACACCACAAATCTAAATCATCCACTCTTCTTCAGTCTTCCATATTCATTGTCCAGCTTTCACACACATGTGAGAAGATTGAAAACACCATTACTTGAGTTAGGCACACCTTAGTCGTCTTAACACTTAAAAGTGTTAAGAAGCAAATATGTCATTTTGAAGACTAAGGTGCACCTGATCCAAGCCATGGGTGTTTTCAATAGCTTCAAAAGAATATGAAGCTAGACAATGAGAAAGGAAGATTGAAGAAGTGCTGATGCCTTGAATTCTAATGTTGGCAAGGAACACTGAAAATACTATGAACTACAGAAGAACAAATAAATATGTTCTGGGAGAAGTGCAGCCAGAATTCTCCTTGGAAGTAAAAATAGCCAGACTTCATTATACCTACTTTGGTCATGTTTTCAAAAGGAACCATTACCTGGAGAAGGACATCAGGCTTGGTAAAGTGGAAGGCCAGTTGTCTGAATTTCATGCCTGTTGTTGTTAAGTGCCATCAAATAGGCCCCAACTCGTAACGACCCCTCCTTGGGTTTCCAAAACAGTATCACTACAGAAGTAGGATTGCCCATCCTTCCTTCCGAGGAGTGGCTGGTGGGTTTGAACCACCAGCCTTCTGGTGCCTACGAAGAAAAGCTCCTAAATAACGACTATGTCTAACAATGTGTAAGAAACTACCATATATGCACTCAGTTCTTAAAAACACACCAGTGAGTAGTCAGAAAAACATTTTAGGCATGAGATACAGAGAGCTCATGTTCAGGTTCATGTTCAGTAAATACAACAGCTGAGAGTTAAGCATCAATGTGACCATAATATTGGTGTTCTTTATATGGAAGCATTATTTTCCTCATTAATCAGCAGTGGAATTTGGATCTGTGTCAGCACTAATACAAATCCCTGAAGATTTAGAAAAAATGAAATAATTATAACAGAATAGCAAACACTTATCTAGTGTTTTTAAGCATTTTGTGTATGTAAACATATTTAATATTCACCATAAAACAAAGGGGCAGCTTCTATTACAGTTCCCTGGAAAAGAAACTCAGGAAGCTAAGGAGCTCTGATGGTGTAGTGGGTAAAGCATTTGGCTGCTAACTAGAAGGTTGGTGGTTCATACCTAAAAGGTGTTTCATGGAGGAAGATAAGGCAATCTACTTCCATAATGCTTCACAGCCTTAGAAACCCATTGGGGCCAACTCAATGGCAGTGAGTTATTTATTTATTTCTGTTTGTTTTGAGAGGGAAATGGAATCAACAGTAGATCACAAGCAAGAAATGGAAAAAGTATTAAATATTCCAGTTATTTTCAGGTCAGGTGATCTTATCTCTATTTTTTTTTTTTTATGTATTAGGAAATATAACATTGTGAAAATCATGAGAAGTAATTGGAGTGATGTGTACAACTCTTGAGGTAGGAAACAGAGTAACTAAAAAAGATTAATTAGCAGTATCCCTTCTGATATATATTTTTGTTTGTTTGTTTCTTTGCTTTCTCTAAGAGATTATTCTCTTGCCAAAGGGTACAATGAACTAGGAATAAGAATGTCTTTAAATGTAGATTATTTGCCATTCTATCTTGGCCCCATGCTATTACACATTCACATCATATAATTAGCACACTTCTCTTAGATTCTGTGTTCATCTAGCAAGCTTTTAATTATAGTGTGTTTTCCCACAAAGACTTCTCAGCAGTAAGAGACTGTGATATTAAGAGAGATTGAGCATGTCCTCTTTTCAGAAATTTAATTTGTAATTTCATATTTAAATTTTGAGCTCATAGTTATACATCAGCATTATGAGGTGTTTAATGTGCATCTATCTCTTCATGTTCTGCCAAATTGGACTTTGCTGTTCCAATTATAGAGGCTAAATGTGGTGATTTATGAGGGGAACTTCACCAAGTATCTCTTAAATATCTGTGAATCATTTCATTTTTTTTTAGGTGCTCTTCAGTCATTTTTGACTCATAGCTACCCTATATATAACAGAACAAAGCTCTGCCTAGACTTGGGAAATCTTCACAATTGTTTGAGCACATTGTTGCAGCAATTGTGTCAACACATCTTATTGAGAATCTTCCCCTTTTTTTCTGACCTTCTGCTTTACCAAGCATGGCATCCTTCTCCCAGGACAAATCCCTCCTAATAACATGTCCAAAGTACATGAGATGAAGTATCACTATCCTCATTTCTAAGGAGAATTCTGACTGCTCTTCTCCCAAGACAGATTTGTTCATTCTTCTGGAAGCCCAGGGTATATTCAGTATTCTTCACCAACACAATAATTCAAAGGCATCAATCCCTCTTCAGTCTTCATCTTTCATCATCCAGCTTTTGCATGGATATGAGACAATTCAAAATACTATGGCTCAGGACAAGCATGCCTTAGTCCTCAAAGTGAAATCTTGAATTTTTAACACTTCAGAGAGATATTTGCAGTAGATTTACCCAAGGCAAAATGTCATTGGATTTCTTGACTGCTGCTGTCCAGGGTGTTGATTGTGTATCCTTGTAAAATAAAATCATTAACAACTTCAATATTCTCTCTGCTTATTATGAGGTCACTTATTGTTCCAGATGAGAGGATTTTTGTTTTCTTTAAGTTGAGGGTGAGTCCAGCTGAAGTCTGTAGTCTTTGATTTTCATCAGTACGTGCTTCATGTTCTCTTCCCTTTCAGTAAGCAATATTCTGTCATCTGCATATCAAGTGTCTTCCTCCAAGTGACTCTTCCTCCAATCCTGATAGCTCATTTTTCTTCATGTAGTCTAGATTCTTGGAATATTTGCTCCTCATTAATATTGAATTTGTGTGGGGAAATGGTACAATCCTGATGCACACATTTCATTATTTTAAACCACACAGTACCCTCTTGGTCTGTTCAAACAACCACCTATTTGTCTAAGTATAGCTTCTGCATGAGAACAACTAACTGTTCTGAAATTCTCATTTTTCATAATGTTATCTATAATTTATTGCAACCCACACAGTGAAATGTCTTAACATAGTCAATAAAACACAAGTAAACATCATTTTGGTGTCCTTTACTTCCAGCCAAGGTCTACCTGACATAAGTAATGATATGGCTTGCTCCACATCCTGTGCTGAATCCAACTTGAACATTTGGCATTTTCCTGTCCATATACTACTGCAACTTTCTTTAAATTATCTTTAGTAAAACTTTACTTGTTATCAGCATTATCAATATTAATGGTTGTTGTTGTTATTGTTGTTATGT
Source organism: Orycteropus afer afer (assembly GCF_000298275.1). Lineage (NCBI taxonomy): Eukaryota > Metazoa > Chordata > Mammalia > Tubulidentata > Orycteropodidae > Orycteropus > Orycteropus afer. The sequence continues at coordinate 399,063 of NW_006922115.1, read as the reverse complement.
GCCGTCGAGTTAGACTCGACTCATAGCAACCCCTCCTTGGGTTTCTGAGGCAGTATCACTACGGAAGTAGATTTCCCCATCTTCCTTCCTAAATATTAATGGTATTGATAGATAATTTCCTAATAATGTTAAATCCCCTTTCTTTGAATGAGCAGAAATAAGGATCTCTTTCAGTCTTTTGACTAGGTAGCTGTCGTCATAATTTTTTTTGCATAGACAAGTGGGCACTTCCAGCTTACATCTGTTTGTTGAAAGATTTCAATTGCTAGTCCATCAAGTCTGAAGCCTTGTTTTTCACCAATGCCTTCAGGCAAGCTTATTTTTCTTCCTCTAGGCCACTGGTACTTGATTATATACTACGTTCTGAAATGATTGAATGCCAGCCAATTATTTTTGTTACTAGAACTCTGTATTTTTCCATCTTCCCTTGATGCTTCCAGTGTCTTTCAATATTTTTCCCAAAGAATCCTTCAATATTACTCAAATCCACATTTGAGTATTGAAGTTTTCTTCCATTATTTCATCTGGAGAAATGCTAACTATATTGTTCCTTTGGATATTTGTATTTTAGATCTTTGCACATTTAATGATGGTATTTTACTTGTCTTCTCAAGATGCCCATCTTCTGTTCACTTCTTTTATTTCATCATTTCTTCCATTTGCTTTAGCTACTCTATGTTCAATATCAAGTTTCAGAATTTCTTCTGACATCCCATTTTGTCTTTTCTTTTTCCTCTTTTTAATGATCTTTTTCTTTCTTCATTTATGACCTCGGAAAGAAGGTTGGGCAATCCTACTTCCGTAGTGATACTGCCTCGGAAACCCAAGGAGGGGTCGCTATGAGTCGGGGCCGACTTGACGGCACATGACAACAACAACAACAACATTATGTCATCCCACAACTTGCATGGTCTTCAGTCATTTATGTTCAATGCAGTCTATTCTTGAGATAGTTTGGCTCTCATAGACTTGTCTTAATTTTCTTCATCTTCAACTTGAACTTATGAGCAATTGATGGTCTATTCCACAGTCGGTCCCTTACCTTTTTCTGACTGATGTTACTGAGCAACATTCTTGAAAAATTCTATCATGTCCTCTCTGACATAATTTCTTTTACCAAGGACTTCCCGTTTTTTTTTTTTTTTTTTTTTTTTACTACCTACTACCCATTCCTACTTCCGTAGTAATACTGCCTCGGAAACCCAAGGAGGGGTCGCTATGAGTCGGGGCCTACTCGACTGCAAATAACAACACAACAACAACCTATTCTTCTTTGTTTCCAACTTTCACACACCAATCTCCAGTAATTATGAATGCATCTTGATTGTGTTGTTGTTATTGTTAGGTGCCATAAAGTTGTCTCAGACTCAAAGCAACCCTAAGCACAGTGGAATGAAACATTGTCTGGTCTTGTGCCAGCCCCATGATCCTTGCTATACTTGAACCCATCACTGCAGCTACTGTGTCAATCCATCTCGTTGAGGGCCTCCCCCTCTTTCATCGACCCTCCACTTTACCAAGCATGACATCCTTCTCCAGGGAATGGTCCCTTCTGACAACATGACCAAAGTAGCTGAAACGAAGTCTGGCCATTCTTGCTTCTAAGGAGCATTCTGGGTGCACTTCCTGCAGGACAGATTTGTTAGTTCTTTTACAAGTCCATGGTACTTTCAGCATTCTTTGTAACACCACAACTCAAAAGCATCAACTCTTCTTCAGTCTTCCTTATTCATTGTCCACTCTCACATGCGTATGAGGTGAATGAAAATACTGTGGCTTGTATCAGGGGCACCTTAGTCCTCAAGGAGACATCTTTGATCTTCAGCCCTTGAAAGAGGTCCTTTGCACCCAGTTTGCCAGTGTTATACGTCATCTCAAGGCTTGACTGCTGCTTCCATTGGTGTAGATTGTAGAACCGAGCAAGTGAAATTTTTGACAAATTTAACCTTTTCTCCATTTATTGTGATGCTGCTTATTGGTCCAGTTGTGAAGATTTTAATTTTCATCTTGATTATACATTTGATCAATTTCAGACTGCAGAAGTTGGCAAAAACTTCAATTTCTTTATCTTTGGCATTAGTGGTTGGTGCATAAATTTTAATATTAATCATATTAATTGATCTTCTTTCTTGGCCTATCGATATTATCTTATCAGTTAAAGCATTGTACTTCAGGAGAAACCTTGAAAGATTATTTTTGACAATGAATGCAGCTTCATAGCTCTTCAATTTTCATTCCCAGAGTAGTAGACCTCATGCTTGTCTGATTCAAAATGGCCAAACCAGTTCTTCTCAGCTCACTGAAGACTAGGATATCAATCTTTGTGGGTTCCATTCATTTTTGACAGCTTTCAATTTTTGTAGATTCATATATAGTACATTCAACATTCTGATCATTAATGGAAGTTTTCAACTGTTTCTTCTCATTTTATTTTTTGCCACATCAGCACACATAGGTTCTAATGTTTTACTCCATATGTGTCATTAAAGTGAACTCTACTTTGAGAAGGCAGCTCTTCCTCAACTGTATTTTGTATCTTTACCTAAGGGGCTCTTCTTCTAGCACTATGTCAGAAATACCCCTCTGATTTTCAAAAGATTTTTATTGGCCAAGATTTTCAGAAGTAGATATGCAACTCCTTCCTAGTCTGTCTTAGTCTGGAAGCTCCTCTGAAATGTGTCCACCATATGTGACTCTGGTAGTATTTGAAATAGCTTCTAGCATCACAACAACATGCAAGCCACTGCCATACAAAAAACTTACAGACGAGTTTTTTCATTGGGTACCATAAAATTATACAGTGCCACACTTGAATCCTTTCCTTCACTACAGTAACTAATTACTGATCTTTCTGCATTCGTTTTTATACATCTTTCTTGAATTCACTGCTCCTTTTGATTTTGCATTGTCATTTTAATGGCTCACACCTTCAATGACTAGGATCATGGACATTGTAATATAGTCTTTACTGTTTTCCCAGAATCAATCCTCCCTCTTCCTTGCTCCAGAGTACTACATTAGAGTTTGATTTCCTAAAATACTGATTAGCTCCTTAACTTTTTACATTTTCTCATATTTAATATCCACCTATTATCATTGAGTTGACTCTGGCTCATGATGACCTTATGGAACAGAATAGAATTGCTCCATAGAGCTTCTCAGGCTGTAATCTTTATGGTATTTTCAATTGTCTTATATGCACATAAAAGCTGGACAATGAATAAGAAAACTGAAGAAAAATTGATGTCTTTGCATTATGGTGTCATTGAGAGATCTTGACTATACCATGAATTGCATCAAGAATGAACAATCTATCTTGGAAGAAGTACAGTCAGAATACTCCTTAGAAAGGAGGATGGTAAGACTTTGTCTCACTTACTTTGAACGTGCTATTGGGAAAGACCAGTTCCCAGAAAAAGACATCATGTTTGGTAAAGCAGAGGGGTCAGCAGAAAAGAAATAGACCCTCCATGAGATAGCTTGCTATTGTGACTGCAAAAATGGGCTGACACATAGCAGTAATTGTGAGAATGAAACAGAACCAGGAAGTGTTTCATTCTATTGTACATAATGTTACTGTGAGTCAGAACTGACAGGACAGCATCTAACAGCAACAATATTTAAAGAACATGACTGTCACATCTTCCTCAGAGTAGCTGGTGGGTTAGAACTACCCACCTTTTGGTTAGCAGTCAGGCACTTAAATACTGAGCAACTAGGGCTCCTTCTATTTTTTATTATACAGTATAAAATCTTTCACAGTCAGATCCAAGTATCTACTCATGACTTAATTCTTTTCCTAGATAACAACTTGCATCTCACCAACTGTAAGTTACTGTTGTTGACTGTTTTGCAGTCAGCCCCTACTTATGGGGACCACATGCAACAAAAAAAAAAATCACTGTTTGGCCCTGTACCATATCCATCATCAGTTGCAGATTGAATCATTGTGGCGCATAAAGTTCTCATTGGCTGATTTTTACAAGCTGATCACCAAGCCTCTCATGTTAGTCTGTTTTAGTAGGGATGCTCCACTGAAAATTGTTTAGGATCATAGCAATATGCAAGCCTCCAGTGACAGATGGTTGATGGCTGAGCATGTGGTACAAGAGATGCAGTGACCAGGTATTGAACCTGGTTCTCTTGTGTGGAAGGCTCATATTTTTCCACTGAAATAATACTGTCCCCATACCATAGGCCTACATTTTTGTGAATGATTACTATTTTCTCAGTTAGGTAAACTCAAAAAATGAGATTACATATATAGAAAATAAATATACTATGACATCCATCACTCAGTCAAAGAAATTATATACATTTTAAATGATACTGAACTTTTTAACTTATTGACAATTTATATATCTTTCCTTCCTGTAAATTCTATTTTCACACCCTTGGTGGTATAATGCCTATGGCATTTGACTACTAACCAGAAGGCTGGTGGTTCAAACCCACCAGCCACTCCTCGGAAAGATCAGGCAATCTGCTTCTGTAGAGACACCACCTCGAACACTCAATGACAGGTTTCTATGAGTCGGCTCAATGGCAGTGAGTTCTGGTTTTCATTCATTTTATGTTAGTCTATCTATTTTTATTTATTCCCCAAATTATCTTATCTATTAAGTTTAGTATGTTTTATTTTCCATGTATATTACATTAATTTACTAGTACAACAAGATCTTTTTAATATATAAGTTGTTTTATCGGGAATATTATATATTTTATACAATTTAACTTAATAGCATGGGATCAAGAGACAATGTCCTTAATCATTGTGCTACAGTTTTCTCAACTACAAAATGAGAATATTAATAGTATAAAACTTATAGATTTTGGGAAAGTTAAATGAGTTAATATAGATTATACTTAGAAGAGTGACTGGTATAATATAAAATACTGTCAATGCTATTATTTTTGTTGTTGTTGTTGTTATTGTTATGTGCCATTGAGTCAGACCTGACTCATAGTGACCTCTCCTTGGGTTTCTGAGGCAGTATCATTACAGAAGTAGATTGCCCCACCTTCCTTCCAAGGAGTGGCTATGGGTTTGAACCACCAGTCTTATGGTTAGCAGTCAAGTGCTTTAGCCACTATGCTACCAGAGCTCCCATCAATTGCTATTGGTATGATGAAAATAATGATGATTAATAGTGATTATCATGGTACTGATGATAACATTTTAGGATACAATACTTTTTATTATTATTATTATTATTGTAATTTAACTTTTTAAAAGTATTGTGTGTTTCTCCCAATGTAACATTTCAATTATCTTAGGACAATGTCTATGATTTTCATGATTATTTTGTTACTGAGTATGTTTGGAATAATATTTTTTGTCCCCTCCTCCATGTATTAAGTAAGCATAATGATAGCAATGAAAAAGAAATTATTTATTAAATTCACATGTTCCAGTCATTATTCTGAATATTTTATACATATTAGTCTGTCCAGTGCTCAAAACAACATAATATAATCACTATCCTAGTTTTAAAGGTGGTAAAATTAAAACTCAATTTATTTTTAGAAAATTGGCCAATTTCTATAATTAATGCATGATAGAACTCTCAAGTTTAACCCTTTAACTAAAATGCTATTTTATTTCAGTAATAGATACTTAAGAAAAAACAGAGAATCCCTTAACTCATTTTCTGTCTATCTTGCTGTCTAACACACCATTCTATTGACATGGATGGCTAACTCTTAAGACACAGACTTAATATATACATAAATATTCATATTGTTTACTATATTAACACTTCCAAAAGACAAGTTTTGGCTTTTTCCAGATGAGTACAGTTCTAAAATTTTAGAAGTAAATTAAAAATATTACACGTAATTGGGTGGTTTACTGCTGGTTATTTAAAGACCTTAATGATTCAGATATAGAGAACTAAACCAAGTTTCTTTTTTCCCCTCAAACAAATGTAATTCACTCTGCCAAAAGTATAGCTTACTTGTAACTTTAAACTTTCCAATTCCACTTGACAGATAGTGAAGACAAAATGTCACAAAAGCTTTAGAGAGAAAAAAGAGAAATTAATTGTCCCATGATTTATACAATGACACTTTAACAAAAAACACTATTTTGAAGACTACCTAAAATGGCAGACAATAACCCATCTCTCTCCTCAACTTATCTAAATCCTTACTTATCCTTTCATAGCTCATCAATCTTCCAAGAAACTAATTCATAACTATTGCCAACCATACCTGTGATATTTTTAATAAATACACTATTTACATTTTCAATAACAATTCAAATGGAATGTAATAGTTCATCATTAATGTGGATCTTAATCATTTAATCAAACAATTATCAAATTATTATTGAGTACTTATTCTCCAAATTGCAGTTCTTTGTTTCCTCAACTAGATTGGAGTTTCCCTTTAAGGAAAGTTGAATGCTTCTAAAACTGTTTCTGAATACAATAGCCTGAGGAAAAAAAATATATATATATAATGTGAGAGACAAAATAAGGGTAGTAATATTTGTTGCACTAAGTCAACTTCAGCTTCATTACTGCAATATCAATTCAATCTGACACCTCTGACATAATTCTAAGGCTGGAAAGGATCTTAAAAATCTCCTTTCTGAAGTTGAGACATTGGCATTACTGAGAGTTCCTACCCACTCTGTTTTGAGTTGAACTGTTCATTAATTGTAGTTAAGCCCACAGAGCCCATTCCCTCTCTGACATCATGGATCCTGCTTCTTGCTCTTCATTGTAGGCATTGTTTAGCACTGTCAAATTGTTGTTGTTGTTGTTAAGTGCTATCGAGTCATTTCCAACTCATAGCGACTCCATGCACAGTAGAACGAAACATTGCCTGATCCCGTGCCAGCCCCATAATCCCTGCCACCGTGTCAATCCATCTCGTTGAAAGCCTCCCCCTCTTTCGCTGACCCTCCACCCTACCAATCATGACATCCTTCTCCAGGGAATGGTCCCTTCTTAC
>NW_006922115.1:371630-373377 GCF_000298275.1 Orycteropus afer afer | reverse complement strand
ACTCCTCGGAAGGAAGGTTGGGCAATCCTACTTCCGTAGTGATACTGCCTCAGAAACCCAAGGAGGGGTCGCTATGAGTCAGGGCTGACTCGATGGCACATAACAACAACAACAAAGTAGAGGTTCAGCCAAAAAATGAGAAGACTATCAGCAAGATAGATTGACACAGTGGGTGCAACTATTAGCTACATCATCAAAGATTGTGTGTATGGCACAGGACCTGGCATTATTTACATAAGGGTGCTATGAGTTGGAGCAAATTTAACTGTGCCTAGCAATAACACAAACAACATACTTCACAGTGTCATTATTTTGATCTGAAGATCTTATGTAAAAGTTATTTTGTCGTCCTAAAGGAAGATAGCGAGAAGAGATTCTCAGTTTCACATTTCCAATCTCCAATATAGTTATTAATATTACCTGATTATGTGTTTTCGTTTGAATTTTCATATTTTTGTTGTAGTTGCATTTGAATCAATTTCAAATCATGGTTACCCCATGGTGCAGTGTAAAATTATTCCACAGAATGTTAAAGGCTGTTACCTTTTGTAAGCAGATCATGCTTGTGTCTTCCAAGATGTTTTTGGGTTGATTCAAACCACCGATCTTTTAGCAGTCAAGCACTTATCTGGTTGTGTCACTCACAGACAGCCATAGCTATTAGCAAAATCTACTGTCATTTACATAATTCAAAGTCTTCAGGTTTTAGGTCATGCATGTTATAGCGTTTTGGAAGGATACTGAATTAAAGCTATTGTTGAAGAAAACAGTTTGTAATATATCAGTCCTTCATAGTATTTGGTCATGTCTAACTTGCAATAATGTTTCACTGCTATTCCTAAAATAATTGGAATGCAAAACTTGGAAACAAAGGAGAAGCATCAGTAGTTGGAAAATACAGCCTTTGTGATAGAAATGATGCTGGAGATTGCATGATAGAATTTTGCAAGACCAATGACATGTGCATTGCAAATATCTTTTGTACAACATCAACAGTGAATTTACACATTGAAACTCACCAAACAGAATACACTGGAATCAAGTCGACTACATCTTTGGAAAGAGGCAATGGAAAAGTTCAATATCATAGTCAGAACAAGATGACCAGGAGCTGATTGCGGAATAGACCATCAATTGCTTATATGCAAGTTCAAGTTAAAGTTTTAAGAAAACTGAAACAAGTTCAAGAGAACAAAAATATGACCTTGACTATATCCCACCTGAATTTAGAGACCATATGAAAAATAGATGTGATTTATTGAACAGACGTGACCAAAGATCTGATGAGTTGTGTTATGACATTAAGAACATCAAACATGAAGAACGCAAGAGGTTATTAAAAAGGCAGGAAAGGAAGAGAACAGAATGAAATCAGAAGACACTCTGACACTTGCATTTGACCTGAAAGACACTAAAGGAAATGGAAAAACTGACAAGATAAAAGATCTGAACAGATTTCAAAAGGCAGCTCAAGAAGACAACATAAATTGTTATAATGAAACACCCAAAGAAAACCCAAAGGGAAGAAGACACTTAGTATTTCTTAAACTGAAAGAACTGCAGAAAAAAAAAAAAAATTCAAGTTTCAAACTGCAAGATGGAAATATTCTAAGGGCAAAGTATTGAAAGGTTCAGGAAGAATCAAAATAAGATGGAAGGTATACACAGAGTCACTGTACCAAAAAGAATTGGTTGATGTTCAACCATTTCAGAAGGCAGAATATGATCAAGAACGAATAATATTGAA
>NW_006922115.1:368278-371455 GCF_000298275.1 Orycteropus afer afer | reverse complement strand
GGAAAAGATCCATATTTATGCCCATTCCAAAAGAAGGGGATCCAACAGAATGCAGAAACTATCAGACAATATCATTGATATTACATACAAGTTAAATTTTGCTGAAGATAATTCAAAAATAGTTGTAGTGGTACATTGACAAGGAACTTTCAGAAATTCAAACTAGACTCAGAAGAGTGTGTGGAATGAGGGCTATTATTGCTGATGTCAGATGGAGGTTACCTGAAAGCAAAGAATACCAGAAAGATGTTAACCTCTGTTTTATTGACTATGCAAAGGCATCTGACTGTGTAGACCCTAATAAATTATGGATAACATTGTGAAAAATGAATATTTCAGAACACTTAATTATACTCATGAGGACCCTGTACATAGAGCAAGAGGCAGTCTTTCAAACACAACATAGGGACACTGAATGTTTTAAAATCAGGAAAGGTGTTCCTTAGGGTTATATCATCTTACCATACTTATTCAAACTGTATGCTGAGCAAATAAAGAAGAATTGGGATTGGAGAAAACTTACAACAACCTGCAATTTGCAGATGACACAGCTTTGCATAATGAAAGTGAAGATGACTTGAACACTTACTGGTGAAGATCAAAGACTACAGCCTTAAGTATGGATTGTAGCTCAACAAAAAGAAAACAAAAATCCTCACAATTGGACCAATAAGCAACATCAGAACAAATGAAGAAAAAGATGACATTGTCAGAGATTTCAGTTTACTTTGATCCACAACCATCACTCATTCTCGTAGCGGTAAAGAAATCAGATGATGTGTTGCACTAGAAAAATCTGTTGCAAAAGACCTCTTTAAAGTGTTAAAGAGCAAAGATGTCACTTTGAAGACTAAAGTGTGCCTGACTCAAGCCATGGTATTTTCAGTGGTAAAAATATATTAAGTGTCCATTTTAAGGGATAATTGTTTGAAACCTCTTTAAAGTTATTCAAATAAACTCCAAAGCTTATACTTTGGTGATGTCCCACCTTGGCAGTGTTTCCATGATAAAATTGCTGATGAAATGGGACAGGTACCACAGAAATTTCAGAAATGTTAGTGAACTTTTCCCCTTCTATTTATTTGAATGAAGTGGCCAGTTTTTCTTGCTGTGGTGGCTGAATTAAATAAATTTCATATAATGTTCCATTAGAAATCCTTTGGGCCTAAAATGCAGCCATTATAAAAACACCAAAGATTATCTTCATGTACTGTCCCACAATATATTTCCTTGGTTTCAAGGACCAGGCAGTGTTTCATTCTATTGTATGTAAGGTCACTATTAATTGAATCCAACTTGATGACACCTAACAACAAAAACATACAACTGAGAAAATATGTATTTTTCAAAATTTGTCAATCATTATTTGTTTTACGGTTTACTAAGATCAAGAACACTCACTGCTATCAAAAGAAAAAAATTAAAAAAAATAGCACTATCAATGGATATATTGACCATCTTGCTAATTATGAATTCAGGCAGGTGCATTAAGTTCTCCACATTGGCTGATTTTTCCTCTGGCAAGAGTCTATATTCTAGAGGGAGCTGACATCTTTTATGTAATATTTGTCATGATATTTCCCTGGTTCATAAATATAAATAAATAAGATTAAATATGAATTTTCTAGTGGAGTTCTATTAAATCTGTTCCAAGCATATAAATAGTTGTTGGCAAGAGGCTAGGCAATTTTGAGTTTTCACTTCTGTTAATAAAAGTACTATTCATAGTGACTCTATGTACAGCAGAATGAAACATTGCCCAGTTCTGCTTATTCTCACAATATTTGCTATGCTTGAGCTCAGAGTTGTAGGCTGTGTCAATCCATCCTTGAGGGTGTTCCTCTCTTTTGCTGACCCTCTACTTTACCAAGCATGATTTAAAGGAATCTTGGTGGTGCAGTTGTTAAATGCTCTGACACTAACCTAAAGGTTGGTGGTTTGAACTCAACAACCACTCTGTGGAAAGATGTGGCAGTCAGCTATTATAAGGATTTCAAAACCAACCCACTGCTATAGTGATCCTCATAGGGCTCCCAAGGCTGTAAATCTTTACAGAAGTAAATTGCCTTCTCTTCTTCCCATGGAGCAGCTTGTGTGCTTTAACTACTAACCGTCTGGTTAGCAGCCAAATGCCTTATGCACCGCACCACAAGAGCTACTTATTATAAGGATTACTACCTTGGAAACCCAATGGGATAGTTTCAGTCTGTCCTGTAGGGTAACTATAAGGTTGCTATGAGTCAAAATCCACTTGAAAGCAACCAGTTTTGTTTTGTTGCAGCAGGTTTTAAAATAATTACATCAGTGAATTTAAACTTGTGTAGAGTAAGGTAATAGAATTTAATAGAAAGAAAGCCTACTTGCTGAGAAATATTTTGCATTTTCGGTGAGCAACAATGTTTTATCAGCATGAGAAACCATTAAATTTAAGAATTATCCTAAAACCAATTGGCAAACACATTCACAGTTTAAATATAGCTGCTGTTGCCCTGCAAAAGGTGAGTTTTAAAATGAGGTAAAGATAGAACTGTTTTAAACTATTGGTCTATGATGCTGTCTATGAAGCTGAGTAAGAGCACTAAGAATTTGTCCAGATTCCAAGGGTATGAATAGATAGAAGGTTTTCAATGGTTAGTCATCTTTCAGAAGTAAGAAATTTATCTCTTTGGAATAAATCAGAACCCAGTTCATACATTTCCCCCCCCTCTTTACAATGTATAACCTTTCTTTAAAAATATAAATACTTTTCTGCGTTAAAATAGTAAATATCAAACTCGCTGTGGTGAAGTCTATTTCAACTCATAGAAACCCCCATTGGGTTTTCAAGGTGGTAACTCTTTAAGGAAGTAGATTGTCCCATCTTTTTTCTGTGGAGTGGCTGGCTGGTTTGAACTGCCAACCTTCTGGTTGCCAGTCAAATACCTTAGACACTGCACCACTAGAGCACCATAAAAATAGTAAATAAACTAAACCAAACTCACTGCCGTCAAGTCAGATCCAACTCATAGAGATCCCTCCTTGGGTTTCTGAGACAGCATCACTATGGAAGTAGATTACCCAACCTTCCTTCTGAGAGTGGCTGGTGGGTTTGAACCATCACTTTTCTGGTTAGGAGTCAAATGCCTTAGGTACTATGCCACCAGAGCTCCCAAATAGTTAAATAAGTATCAGAGTTCA
>NW_006922115.1:358093-367897 GCF_000298275.1 Orycteropus afer afer | reverse complement strand
AAAAAAAAAAAAAAAAAAATTATTTAAAAGCAATTAGGCCTAAGTTGTAATTTGGAAAGATGCACAAAAGAACATTTTTACTTATTAAATTGCTCCTTTCCCTTGGATAAGTTTATTTTTAAAGGAGAATTTTGGAATCTGAATTTACTTTGGAAGCTTCCTTATTTCAGTTACAAAATAAAAATAAAAAAAGAATACAGACTATACAATATTTAGAATTTTTAAAGCTTTGCTTCATTCTTCTAACCTTCCCTTTTGAAAAAATTTGTATATATCAAATTTTTCCAAAATAGCTACTATAATTCTAAATTATCCTTCATGAAATTATACCATCAAGAAAGATAAGCACACAAATGGGAATTATAGTTTAAATTCATTTAAGCCCTAAGAGTCTGGCCTTAATTGGGCACAGATCTAGACCAATGTTTATGTAAAAGAGTCAGACAACAGCCAGTTGAATATTTTGCTTATTTAGGACTCCCAAACTCCTAAACTCCAATTGCAGACTCATTGACTTTGCCACTACCATTAGAAGACACGTTTGGAGAGATCTCTGTCTGAATAAGATTCATGGCAAAATGAGGCAAGAGTGAGGAAAGTTATCATAAAGTTTTAATGTTGTTGTTAGGTGCTGTTGAGTCATCTCTGACTCATAGTGACACTGTGTACAGAATGAAGCAACAGAATAAAACACTGTCTTATAAAACACTGTGCCAGATCCATGATTCCTGTTATACCTGAGCCCATCATTGCAGCCACTGTGTCAATCCATAGTGTTGAGGGCCTTCTCCTCTTTCGGCCTTCCACTTCACCAAGCATGGCATCCTTCTCCGGAGAATGATCTCTTCTGATAACATGACTAAAGTAGCTGAGATGAAGTCTGGTCATTCTTGCTTCCATGGAGCATTCTGGCTGCACTCTTCAAGAACAGATTTGTTAGTTCTTTTAGCAGTCCATGATACTCTTAGCATTCTTTGCCAGCACCAAAACTTAAAAGCAGTGACTCTTCTTTGATCTTCCTTTCCCTTTTTTCCTGCTCTTATATGCATAAGGGGCGATTGAGAATACTATTGCTTGGGTTAGACGCAACTTAGTCTTTAAGGAGACATATCAGCTCTTCACCACTTGAAAGACATCTTTTACAACAGATTTGCCCAATGCAAACATCGTCTGATGTCTTGACTGCTGTTTTCATTGGTGTTGATTATAGAACCAAGAAATATGACATCCTTGACAACTTCAATCTTTTCTCCATCCATCATAAAGCTGCTTATTGGACCACTTGTGAGGATTTTTCTTTTCTTTATATTGAAGACGGTAGTCTTTAATCTTTATCAGTAAGTGCTTCAAATCATCCTCAATTTCAGCAAGTATAGTTGTGTCATGTGCATATTGCAGGTTGTTAATGACTGCTCCTCCAATCCTGTTGCCACATTGTTCTTCATATAATCCAGCTTCTCAGATCATTTGATCAGCATACAGATTGAATAAGTATGGTGAAAGAATACAATCCTGATACACCCCATTCTTAATTTTAAACCATGAGTATCCCCATGTTCTGTTCGAATGACAGCCTCCTGATCTATCTATAGTGTTCCCCATCAAGTGTTCTGGAATTCCCATTCTTCTCAATGTTATCCATAATTTGTTATGATTCACCCAATTGAATGCCTTTGCATAGTCAATAAAACATAAGTAAACATCTTTCTGGTATTCTTTGTTTTCACCTAAGATCTATCTGACGTCAGCAATGATATCCCTCATTCCATGTCCTCTTCTGAATCCATCTTGCATTTCTGGAAGTTCTCTGTCAATATACTGCTGCAACCATTTTTGAATTATCTTCAGTAAGATTTCACTTGCATGGGATATTAATGATATTGTTTGATAATTTCCACATTCTGTGGGATCACCTTTCTTTGAAGTGGGTACAAATATAGATCTCTTCTAGTCAGTTGGCCAGGTAGCTTCTTCCAAATTTCTTGGCAAAGTTGAGTGAGTGCCTCCAGCATGGCATCCATTTGTTTAAATATCTCAATGGTATTCTCTCAATTCCTGGAGCCTTGTTTTTTGCAAATTCCTTCAATGTAGCTTCAACTTCTTCCTTCAATACCATTGGTTCTTGATCATATGCCAGCTCCTGAAATGGACAAACAATGACCAATTCTTTAGGTAGCGTGATTCTGTGTATCCCTTCTATCCTCTTTTGATGTTTCCTGTGTGATTCATCATTTTGCCCATAGAAACTTTCAATATTGCAACTTAAGGCTTAAATTTTTTCTTCAGTTCTTTCAACTTGAGAAATGCCTGGCATGTTCTTCCTTTTTGGTTTTCTAAGTCAAGGTCTTTTTGCACATTTCATTAGAGTGATTGGCTTTGTCTGTTTGACTTGCTCTTTGAAATTGTCTGTTCAGTTCTTTATCTTGCATTTTTTCCATTTCCTTTAGCTACTCTTCACTCAAGGGCAAGTTTCAGAGTCTCTTCTCACATCCATTTTGGTCTTTTCTTCCTTTCTTGTCTTTAAAGACCTCTTGTTTTCTTCAAGGATGACATACTTGGTGTCATTCCACAATTCCTCTGGTTTTCAGTCACTGGAGTTCAATGCATCAGATCTATTCTTTACATGGTATCTAAATTCGGAGGGATATTATCAAGGTTGCATTTTGGGTCTCGTGGACTTGTTTTAATTGTCTTCAACTTTATCTTGTATGTGCATATGAACAGTTGATGGTCTGATCCACAACAAGCTACTGGCCATACATTGGCTAAAAATATTGAACTTCTCCATCACCTCTTGCCACAGATGTAGTCAATTTGATTCCTCAATATAGTCCAGTTAATTATTTAACTTGGCCCTTCTAGTCACCAATGGTCCTGTGACTCTTATTAAATGACTCAGTGTGACTATGCAAATAAGATGTGAGAAAGGATCAAATCCACCACTTACCACTAGTCTGTCTATTTGTCATACTGTGGTCTCTTGCATGTTTCTGTGAGGTTGAAGGCTATGCCACCAATATTTCTAATACAAGCAGGGTCACCCAAAGTGGACTGGTTTCAGTGGAGCTTCCTTACCAAAACAGACTAGGAAGATGGATGTGCCATTCACTTCCAAAAGAATTAAAAAAAAAAACAAAAAACAATGAACTGCTGTAGAGTTGGATCCAACTCATAGTGACCCCTCCTTGGGTTAATGAGGCAGTATCACTATGGAAGTAGATCACCCAATCTTCCTTCTGAGGAGTGGCTGGTGGATTTGAACCACCAGCCTTCTGGTTAGCAGTCAAATGCCTTAGGCACTATGCCACCAGAGCTTCCTCCAAAATAATGGGTCACTGAAAACCTTATGAATGCCAGTGAAACACTGACATTTTACTGGAAAATTTTATGAAGAGCCATGAAACATCATCTGATAATATACTGGAATATGAGCTCCTCAAGTTGGAAGGTACTCAAAATATGACTGGGGAAGAACTGCCTCCTCAAAGTATAGTTGACCTTAATGATATTGAAGAAGTAAAGCTTTCAGAACCTTCATTTGTTGATTGGGCATAATTCAAAATGGAAAGAAACAGCTGCAAACATTCATTAATAATCAGAATGTGGAATGTATAAAGTATAATCTATGAAAATTTGAAGATGTCAAAAATGAAGTGGAGCACATAAAGATTGATAGCCTAGGCATTAGTGAGCTGAAACAGACAGCTATTGGCTAATTTGAATCTGTCAAACATGTGGTCTACTACTCAGAGAATGAAAAATTGAAGAGTAGAGGCATTGTACTCATCATCAAAAAGAAAATTTCAACATCTATCCTGATGTACAATGCTATCACTGATAATATCATTTTGCCTACAAGGAACACAAGTTAATAAGACTATTATTCAAAATTACGCAACAATGACCAAAGGAAAAGATGAAAAACCTGAATATTTTTACCATCTGTAGTCTGAAATTGACTAAATATACAATCAATATGTTTTGATTATTGTTTGTGATAAGAATGCAGAAGTTGGAACAAAAGAAGATACATTGGACATTGGAAAATTTGACCTTGGTGATAGAAATGAAGCTAGAGATTGCATAACAGAATTGTAAAAGACCATCCACTTATTCATTGTTGAGACACTTTTTCAACAACATAAATGGCAACTTTACATGTGGACCTTGCCAAGTGGAGTACACAGAAAAAAAGATTGACTAAATCTGTGGAAAGAGACAATGGGGAAGCTCAATAACATTATTCAAAACAAGGCCGGGAGCTGACTGGCCTAAACCATCAATTGCTCATATGCAAGTCCAAGCTGAAGCTAAAGAAAATTAAAACAAGGTCATGAGAGCCAAAAAGTGACCTTGATTATATCGCACATGAATTTAGAAATCATCTGAAGAATATATTTGATGAATTGAACACCAGTGACCGAAGACCAGAGGAGGTGTGGAATGACATAAAGAATAACATAGGATAAGAAAACAAAAGGTCATCAAAAAGAGAGCAAAAGAAAAAAAGACCAAAATGGATGTCAGAAAGACTCTTAAAATTACTCTTGAACGGAGAGTAGCTAAAGTGAAAGAAAGAAATTTTGAGATCAAAGAACTAACAGAAGATTCCGAAGGATATCTCTAGAAGACAAAGTAAACTATTATAATGAAATATGCAAAGAGCTGGAATTAGAAAATCAAAATGGAAGGCCAGGCTCAGCACTTCTCAAGCTGAAAGAACAGAAGAAAAAAATCAAGCCTTAGATTGCCATATTGAAGGATTCTGTGGGCAAAAGGAACATGGAAGGAATACAGAGACTCCTTGCACCAAAAATAATTGGTCAATGTTCAGTTATTTCATGAGGTAGCATGAGGAAAAAAAAAAAAAAAAGAATTATATTGAAGGAAGAATTCAAACTTGCTGCACTGAAGGAATTGGTGAAAAACAAGGTTTCAGGAATTTATAGATTACCCTTTGAGGTGTTTTAACGAACAGATGCAGATCTGAAAGTGCTTATTTGTCTATGACAGGAAATTTAAAAGACAGCTACTTGGACAACCAACTGGAAGAGATCCATATTTGTACTCATTGCAAAGAAAAGTGATCCAAAATAATGTGAGAATAATTGAACAATATACTTAATATTTCACACAAGTAAAATTATGCTGAAGATAATTTTAAAAACAATTGCAACAGTATATTGACAAGGAAATTCCAGAAATTCAAGTTGAATTCAGAACAGGTTGTAGAAGGAAGGATGTCACTGTTGTTTTCAGATGAATCTTAGGTGAGAGCAAATAATACCCACGTGATATTTACATGTGTTCTGGTCTTTTCTTGTTCCATGCAAAGTGAACACCCATATGCAGAGCTTGAAGTTATGCCCATTGGGAAGATTTCTCTACACAACTTTCCCAAGGCATTCAACTTTGTGGATCAAAACAAATTATGCCAAGAATGGGAATTTCGGAACAGTTAACTGTGCTCATGAGGAACCTGTGCATAAAACAAGAGGCTGTCATTCAAACAGAACAACCAAATACTGCATGATTTAAAATCTGGTAGGATGTGTGTTAAGGTTGTATCTTTTCACAATTCTTATTCAATCTGTATCCTGAGCAAATAATCTGAGAAGCTGGACTATATGAATAAAAATGCAATATAAGGATTGAAGGAAGCCTCATTAACAACCTGTGATATCTAGATAGCACATTGATTGCTGAAAGTGAAGAGGACTTGAATCACTTAGTGAGGAAGATCAATGACTACAGTCTTCAATATGGCTTATATCTCAACATAAAAAACAGAAATCTTCACAACTGGAGCAATAAAAACATCATGATAAATGGAGAAAAGATCGCTGTTTTCAAAGATTTCATTATACTTCTATCCACAATCAACACCCATGGAAGCAGCAGTCAAGAAATTGGATGTTGTTTTGCACTGGGAAAATTCACTACAAAAGACCTCTTGAAAGTGCTGAGGAGCAAGTTGCACCTAACCCAAGCTATAGTATTTTCAGTCACCTCATATGCATGTGAAAACTGGACAGTGAATAAGGAAGACTGAAGAAGAATTGATGACTTTGAATTGCGGTGTTGTCGAAGAATACTGAGGATACCATGTGGTGCCAGAAAAAAATGAACAAATCTGTCCTGGAAAATATGCAGCCAAAATGTGTCCTAGAAGTGAGAATGGTCAGACTTCATCTCACTGACTTTGGTCAAGTTGTCAGAAGGAACCAGTTACTGTAGAAGGATATTATGCATGATAAAGTGGAAGGTCAGAGAAAAAAGGGAAGATTCTCAACAAGATGGATTGACACAGTGGCAACAAAGATGGGCTCAAATATAACAATGATTGTGAGGACAGAGCAGGACATGGCAGTTTTTTTCTTTCTGTTGTACATAGGGTCACTGAGTTGGATTAGACTCTACAGCACCTAACAACTACAACATCAAGAACTGATGATTTTGAATAATTTGTACAGAATGCTTGTGGGGATGGCTAATGTAAATAAGGTGCATGGAACTCTTGTAGGGCATTGGAGGTCTTGCTGGGGTTGGAGTGAGGTCATGGACCACATCTTGAAATTGATAAAGAGCTTGCTCTACAATGATATTACATGAGAAAGTTTTAGGAGAAAGACACAAGGGGAGACAGTGAAGGAGTTGTAACACTGAAAATAGCAAGAGACGGTGCAGAAGAAGCAGGAAGGATAATGGCAGAAGATGGCTGCAAAGGGGCTTGCTGCCCCACAAAGCTGAGCTACAGTGCTTGTCTGAGAAGGCTGAGAAGAAGCTGTCTTGATGAAACTGTATCCTGGGCTGTTCCTATTACTTCCCAGTTGATCCTGATCCCAAGTTGCACCCCTGTTACTTTGCTAACAAACTACTTAACTATAAGTATGGTTCTGTGATTTCTGTGAGACATTGCAGCAAATTACCAAACCCAAAGATAGGAGGAAGGGACTGAGAGTAGAAGAAGTTGTTGAAGTTAGAGATGATGGAGTGAAAAAATAATTTGGAAAAATTGGACATTTGGGACATCCTTAACTTCCTCCTATAGAAACTACCTTTGTCCTCAATCTTATAAAATAAATCATTCATTTATCAAAAGCAAAGTTTACCCAATATGGGTCTGGTGAGAATATCTTATCTAATTAGCTCTCAGGGACACTTTTGATAGACTCATCAGACCTATGTCTACTTTGTATTAAATTCATTTCCAATACTTATAGCAGAAAGTGATGAGGACAGACAAGTTGATTAAAAAGAGTAGTCTTTATAAGAAGCAGTTGACTATGGGTGGGAAAGAGTGAGTAGGAGGGATACCAAATTTCCATTCTCCACAACTCACTGAAGCTGTGACTTAGATTTTCAGACATGTTAACAAGCATTGGTATCCCAAGTGAGTAGAGGTTCCTCTAAGACTTTTCTTCCCCCCATGTTGAAAAATATGCTCATTCTCACTACATGAGTCCACCACTCGAGTGTCAGTTTGTTGTACTGTCATGGCTTGTGTGTTGCCATGGGGCTCAAGACCATTCCATTGATATTTCAAATACCAGCAGGGTCACCCATGGTAGAAAATTTTCAGTGGAGCTTCCTTCCAGAAGAAGCAAAATGTCATCCATTTCTCAAAGAATTGGTCAGTGAAAACCTTATGAATAGCAGTGAAACACTGTCTGGTATATAACAGGAAAACTTTATGAACAGCCCTGAAACATTGTCTGATACAGTGCCAGCATATCAGCCTCTCAGGTTGGATGACACTGCAAATACAACTGAGAAGAGCTGACTCCTCAAAGTAGAATTAAGCTTAATGATGTGGATGGAGTAAAGCTTTCAAAATTTCCATTTGCTGATGTGGCATGGCTCAAAATAGGAAGAAACAGCTGCAGAAATCCATTAACAACTGGAACATGAAATTTACAAAGTATGAATCTAGGAGAATTGGAAATTGTCAAAAATAAAATGGAACACATAAAGATCAATATCCTAGATATTAGTGAGATGAAATGGGTTGTTTTTGGCCCTTGTGAATCAGATATTCATATGATCTACTATCCCAGGAATGACTAATTTAAGAAGAATGGCATGGCATTCATTACCACAAAGAAAGTTTCAAGATATATGTGCCAGGCTGGGTTCTACAGTGAAGCAAAACCAGTAAAGCTTACACATATATAAATATATAGAGAGAAATTTATTTTAGGAAAATGGCTCTCCCACTTATAGAAGTTGACAAGTCCCAAGTTCTTGGGTCAAACTGGAGGTTTTTCCCAACTCATGCAGCTGCAAGGGCTAATGAGCTCAAGGTTGGCAGGCAGTATACTGACTGTGTTGACTCCAACAAATGATGAATCTAAGATCTCCAGGTCGAATGGTGGATTGTTCACTCACAAACAGTTGTAGGCAGCATGGCAACATCCTGATCCACAGAGCAGTGGCTCTTTTTTCCCAGAATGTTCATAAATATTCTGAAAGCAGGACCCATCCCTAAGGAAATTCCCTTTCAATGGATTGCCTGCTCAACACATATACATCTGATCTCATCGTGGGACTAACCCACATCATAACTGATTTAACCACTCAGAATTGTGGTCCAGCCAAGTTGATACATAACTCCAACTATCACAGATCATCCCTTGTCAACCTGGCGTTTGTACACATCTCCTTAATCATATATAATCTCTAAATAAGGACAATTATAAAGTCATGTTTGTGCCTAACATGATACACTAACACATGTATAACCAAAATGCATTAACAATGTGTACATTTCATAGTTCATAACAGAAGGCAACAAAAATATTTGATGCACATATACAATGAAGAAATATAACAATCACATTCCTCATTTCTACAAGTGTCACATAGTCATAGCTGATATACAGAACTACCTTCTTCCACCATCCATTCTGTATTTCCCTTGTCTTCAGCACACACCTGGTCATGGTTCTTTGTCTGGTTAGGTGACCCTAAACTTCATTTCTGAATGGTCTGGGCCATTAGTAGTCATATCAGAATTGGGTTGCTGTAATTTTTCATTGACATTAATCACAGGGCATAGTAGTACTAAAAGACATTGTTCTAGTTACCTAGTGCTGCTCTGACAAAAAATGAACCACAAATGGGATGGCCTTAACAAACAGGAGTTTATTCTTACAATTTGGAGGCTGTAAGTCCAAGTTCAAAGTGCCCATCTCTAGGCGCTGGGTGAAAGCCCCTCAAACTTGGTGTCCAGCTCTGCCTCCTGATCCTGGCCCACTGGAACTAGAGGCATTTCTTCAGTCAGACAGCTGCTGGCTGCTGAGGCTGAGAAGCCCCAAGTAAAAAGTAAAACAAGTAAAAGGGCACAGTCCCGATATTACCAAAACACAAGACAGGCCATTAACTTAAGTCAATTGTAAGTCTCAAGGTTGGCAGAGCATGGCAAGCTGCCGAACAATGACATGGCTACATGCAGGGTCTAAGCGTGCCATAGGCTAGAGACCATTTTCAAACCTTCTCCTTATATACAGGAAGCAGACCACATACCCAAAGGCAGCTACTCAGCTGCTCACAGTAGATCCCACCATGGAGTTGATTACCAGGCTCATCATAGGGAATACTACATCCAGCTGCCCAACCACTCAACCAGGCCCAGTCAAGTTGACACAAAAATATAGCCACCACAGATACCCTAAAGAATCTCCTATATTACAGACATACTCTTCTTTACCTCCAATAAGTCCCATTGGTAATCAGGATCTATCACACCAGATAGTACAGTACACCCTTTTTGTCTATTGATCCAGAAGCCTGAAGAAGCCAAAA
>NW_006922115.1:351083-356579 GCF_000298275.1 Orycteropus afer afer | reverse complement strand
CAAATGGTATTTGTATTTCCAACTTTTGAAGGAATCACCATACTGCTTTCCACAATGGTTGTACCATTTCACAGTCCCACCAGCAGTGTATGAGAGTCCCAATCTCTCCACAACCTCGCTGGGTGGCATTCTTAACTTCCAGTTCAAGGCAATCAGTATTGTGCCTACAGGCGAGAATGTTCTTCCTTTTGGGACTAAGATCTCCAGACCCACAGAGAATAGCGTAGCAGGGATAAGAAACAAACAAACAAAAAAAAAAAAATTGAGTGGGTCACTAGGAGTAATAATGGGTGGTACCACTTTCATTTCCATCCCTTGGTTCCTGGATACATGAATCCTGACTATTGGAGAAATAACACCATATATTCGACACTGGTTTAGAGCATATACAGCCTCCTGGAGAACATTGTCCCAACCCTTCAAGGTACTACCACTAGCTGGCACCATAATTGTGTTTTTAGTGGCTATTCCACCGTTCTATCAAGCCAGCTGCTTCAGCATAATGGGGGACATGGTAAGACCAGTAAATTCCATGAGCATAGGCCCATTGCCACACTTCATTTGCTATGAAGTGAGTCCCTTGATCCGAAGCAATGTCATGTGGGATACCATGACAGTGGATAAGGCATTCTATAAATCCATGGATGGTAGTTTTTCAGAAGCATTGTATGCAGGAAAGGAAAATCCATATCTAGAATAAGTATCTACTCCAATAAGAACAAAACACTGTCCTTTCCATGATGGAAGTAGTCCAATGTAATCAACTTCCCACCAGGTTGGTGGCTGATCACCCTGAGCAATGGTTCTGTATCAAAGACTCAGTGTTGGTCTCTGCTGCTGGCAGATTGGGCACTCAGCAGTGGTGGTAGCCAAATCAGCCTTGATAAGTGGAAGTCTATGTTGCTGAGCCCATGCATGACCTCCATCCCTGCTACCATGGCCACTTTTTTCATGAGCCCATTGAACAATGACAGAAATAGCTAGGAAAAAAGATGACTGGTTTCCACTGAACGTGTCACCCTATCCATCTGATTGTTAAAATCCTCTTCTGCTGAGATCACCTTTTGGTGGGCATTCACATGAGACACAAATATCTTTACTCTTTTGGCTCATTCAGAGAGATCTATCCACATAACTCTTCCCCATAAATCCTTGTCACCAGTTTTCCAATCATGTTTCTTCTAAGTCCCAGACTATCTGGTCAAGCCATCAGCCACAACCCATGAATCCATATACAATAATGCATCTGGCCATTTCTTGTTTCATGTAAAGTGAACAGCCTAATGCTGTTCAAGTGAACAGCTTGAAGTTATGTCCATTGGGAGGATATATCTACACAACTATCCTTCACGGAAGTCCCAGAAAGGGGCTGCAATGTTGCTGCTGTCCACTTTTGAGTGGTGCCTGCATATCACACAGAGCCATCTGAAAACCAATCATGAGTTTTCTCTTCTTCAGTCAATTGATCATAAGGAACTCTCCATAAGGCCATAGGTGCAGACTGGGAGAGGGAAGGTAATGTGACTGGAGTGGAGAGCATAGGCATTTGGGCCACTTCCTCATGCAAAGTACTTATGCCTTCAGGTCCTGCTTGAAGCCAATCTCTGATATACCACTTTCATTTGATGATGCAGTCTGCTGTGCGTGTCTAGCTTTATAACTCTATGGGTCAGACAATACCCAGTCCATGATGGGCAGCTCAGGCCTCATGGTGACTTGGTGGCCCATGGTTAAGTGTTCATTCTCTACTAAAGTAACACTCTAAAAGCTGTTTCTCAAAGGAGAATAGTTATCTGAAGAGGGTGGCAGGGCTTTGCTCCAAAATCCCAAGGGTCTGCATTGTGATTCGCCAATAGGCACCTGCCAAAGACTCCAAATAGCATCTCTATCTGCTACAGACACTTCAAGCTCCATTGGATCAGCTGGATCATATGGCCCAAGTGGCAGAGTAGCCTCATGGCAGTCTGAACCTGTTGTGGAGCCTTTTGTTGTTCTGGACTCCACTGAAAACTAGCAGCTTTCCAAGTCAGTTGATAAATAAGACAAAACAACACACCCAAATGAGGGATATGTTGCCTCCAAAATCCAAAGAGGTCCATCTGATGATCTGCCTCCTATTTAGTTGTGGGGGAAGCCATATACAAGAACTTATCCTTCACTTTAGTAGGAATATCTTGAAATACCCCACACCACTGAAACCCTAGAAATTTCACTGAGGTGAAAGGTGACTGAATTTTTGTCAGTTTAGTTTCCCACCCTCTAGCATACAGATGTCTCACCAATAATTCTAGAGTCATTGATACTTCTTCCTTACTAGGACCAATCAGCATAATGTCATCAACATAATGGACCAATGTGATGTCTCATGAAAGGGAAAGGCTATCAAGATTCCTACAGACGAAACTGTGAATAGTGCTAGGGAGTTAATATAACTGTAACATATAATTAACACAGCTGTAACAGTTGTGTTAATTCCCTCAAATGGAGGTGGATGGGATGATGGTTTTACAGTAATTCTTCAGATAGGAGGGATTCAACAGAATTTACAGGCTCCATATCCTGATCTCTGACTGTCTGCCCATATGTCCCCATTCAAGGTTTCAGGATCCCCTTTCTTCCCAATCAATGCCCTCACTTTAACTTCAGACAAAATTCTGGGTTGGCAATTCAATTGGCAGTGTATTTCAGCCATCCTTACAATAAGACCCTGGGTTTGGTTTTCAGCAATGTCAGCTCTGTTACTAGAAGAAATAAGTCTTTCTTTCAGAGCACAACTGGAAACATTGAGGTCTTTTATGCAGTGTTTGAGCTGTGAAGTCATCAGGAGCCCTGAACTCATCTCGCTCTTTCACCTCTTTGTCTAGTGTAAGCAGGACCAAACAACTAGCTTCCTTATACGCCTCATGCTGACAAAATTGCAGAAAAGTATCAAATATGCAATCATCTAGGTCTCACTTGTCAAAAATACTTGATTTATTGGTGATGCTGTTTTGGATATTAATGTTGCCACCTGTGCTAGTTCAGTTTGTGTGTCAACTTGGCTGGGCTTGGGTGAGTAGCTAGACAGCTGGATGTAGTATTCCCTATGATAAGACTGGTAATCAACTCCATGGTGGAATCTACTGTGAATAGCTGAGTAGCTACCTTAGGGAAGGTGATCTGCTTCCTGTATATAAGCAGAAGCCTTAGGGAATGGTCTTTAGCATATGGCATGCTTGGACTCTGCATATAGAGGTGTGGTTGTTCAGTAGCCTGCCATACTCTGCCGACATTGGGACTTACAACAGACTTGAATTAATGGCCTGCCATGTGGTTTGGTATCATGGGGACTTTGTCTTTTTTCTTGTCAACATTGGGCTTGGCAGCCTCATCAATCAGCAGCTGTCTGAGTGAAGAAAATCCTCTAGCTTCAGGGATTAGCATGGCCCTCTTTACCAACGAGTCACCAGTGCCTTTATGATTAATCAAATTGAAGAACCAAAACAGAATTGGTGAGAACAAATTTAGGAAGCCCATCCTTATGATTTTGTCTCTCCAGAACCACTCTCGGTACCATATCTGCTAGGCTGGGTTCTCTAGAGAAGCAAAACCAGTAAAGCTTATATAGAGAGAGAGAAAGAGAAATTTATCTTAGGAAAATGGCTCACTCACTTATAGAAGCTGGCAAGTCCCATGTTCTTGGATCACACATCAAGCTGGAGATTTTCCCAATTCATGCAGGTGCAGGGGCTGACAAACTCAAGGTCAGCAGGCAGTATACTGGCTGTTGACTCCAATGAATGACAAATCCAAGATCTTCAGGCCAAATGGTAAATTGTTCACTCACAGACGGTTGTAGGCAGCATGACAGGATCCTGATCCACAGAGGAGTGGCTCTTTTGTTCCAGGATGTCCGTAATATTCTGGAAGCAGTCCACATCCCTAGGGAATCTCCCTTTCAATGGATTAGCTGTTCAAAATATATACATCTTATTTCATCATGGGAATAACCCACATCATAACTGCTTAAACCACTCAGAATTGTGGTTTAGCCAAGTTGACACACAACTCCAAGTACCACAATATATTCTGAAGTGCAATGCTGACAGTGATGGGATAATATCCATACACCCACAAGGGAGACTGGTTAGTACTATTATTATTCTAATTTACACACTAACCACCAAAGCCAAAAACAAGGAAATCAAAGGTATTTACCAACTTCTGTGGTCTGAAATTGACCAAACATGTAATCAAGATGTCTTGATTATTACTGGTGATTAGAATGCAAAAGTTGGAAACAAAGAAGAATCACCAGTAGTTGGAAAATGTGGCCATGGTGATGGAAGTGATGCTGGAGATCACATGATAGAATTTTGCAAAACCAAGGACTTATTCATTATAAATACCTTTGTCAACAATATAAATGGTGGATATATATGTGGACTTCACCATGTTGAATACAAAGGACTCAGATTGACTACATCTGTGCAAAGAGGTGATGGAGAAGCTCAATATCTTCAGCGAAAACAAGGCCAGGAGCTGACTGTGGAACAGACTGTCAACTGCTCATATGCCAGTTCAAGTTGTTGCTGAGGACAATTAAAATGAGTCCACAAGAGCCAAAATGTGACCTTGATTATATCTCTCCTGAGGTTAGAGACCATCTGAAGAACAGTTTTGATGCACTGAACACCAATGACCAAAAACCAGAGGAATTGTGGAATGATATCAATAACATCACCCATAAAGAAAACAATAGGACATTGAAAAGACAGGAAAGGAAGAAAAGGCAAACATGGATATCAGAACAGACTCTGAATATTGCTCTAAAAAATTTTGGCAAGTGGAGAATGTGGACTGCTCCTACATTGCTGGTGGGAATGTAAAACGACAGACACTCTGGAAAATTGTTTGGTGGTTTTGGTAGTTAAGGTTGTGTGTTAAGTTGGATGGACCATAGTTTTGAGTGAGTGGGCAGGTAGATGCAGTTAGTTCCCATGGTGAGATTGAATGTGATGTTCTCAACTCCACGGTGGAACTGGCTATGAGCAGCTAATTAGTTGCCTTTGGGATTGGTCTGCTTTCAGTATATAAGGAGACACTTTGACAAAAATCTTGAGCTTCTTGGCACATTTGGATCTTGCATTCAGCCAATTCATCATTGGTCTGTCATGTTGCCTGCCAATCTTGGGACTGCTTCTGTCCTTTAACTAGCACCTTGCCTTGTTGCTTGCAAATCTTGGGGACCATCCCCTTTTACTTGTCAATCTTAGGTCTGTCATCCTCAGCAGCCAGCAGCTGCATGAGTCAGAAAAACCCTCCAGCTCCAGTGGGCCTGGAACAGGAGGCAGAGCTGAAACCCAAGATTGAGGGACCTTCACCTAGCTTCTAGTGCTGGCACTTTGAATTTGGACTTTTAGCCTCCTAAACTGTTAGAGACTAAATCCCTGTTTGCTAAAACCATCCATTTGTGGTATGTCTGTTATAGCAGCATTGTTGTTGTTGTTGTTTGCC
>NW_006922115.1:342742-350640 GCF_000298275.1 Orycteropus afer afer | reverse complement strand
AAAAGAAAAGAAAAAAATAAATAAGTAAATATTGACTGTTTTCTATATTTTGTTTGGCCGATATTCTTAGGATAGAATTTATGTGAAATTTATTAATGAAAATATATAATTCACTTTGCTTAGCCTTCTCTTAATGTTTATGCAATTTTCTATAAAATGCATTCTTTTAGCCTAACAACATGTTGTTTTTTAATGAAATTCCCTCACAGAAAGGCTGTCGTTTTCTAAATTTAAGTGGCTTGTGAAAGTAGCACAAATTTGGCACCAGTCTATTAGGCAACTAAATATCAGTGCTGTTTCATACATGATAGACTATCAAAAAAGTAATATAAGTAAAATAGCTAGTCCCTGGAGACCAATGACTTAAAATCAAAGATCGTGGTAACTGTTGAAAAACTAGCTCAGACCCAGAAGTGCAGAGCCTGGTGACTTAAAATTTTTTCAAACTAATAAAAAGAATAATGTTCCAGATAGAATATTTTAAGGCCTGTCAATATGTAAATTTTCTAATTAGATCAGTAAAAGTCAAAGTTGCACCTTCTGTTACAAAGAAACTAACATTGAGTTAAACTGTCAGTATGCAAATACAACAATTAGAGTTTCAGAAAAGAGTAGTAGATATATTCTGTATGAGAGAACTCAGGAACAGGGAGCATAAGAAGGCTTTATTTACTATATATTTGCCTGAGTGTATGTTTTATGTAGGTTTTTTTTTTTTTTTCTTTTTTCTTTTTAATAACTTGCAAAGCCTCTGATGCTTAAAGAATAGGAACAGATCCAAAATTTAAATATGAGTCCCTTCCTTCCCAACAGACCTTTCCAAATAATTTGGAAAGAGACGAACCCAAAGTTACTTGTCTCTCTCTGTCCCTAAAGAATCTCCTGTGGAGTTTGCCATGCTTAAAATAGGATTTAAAGAAAAGAGTTTCACCTGGCTTTCTGTTCCCTGGAATCCAAATATATGAACTGCTAACTCACATGAAGTGTTGTTAAAAAAACCTTTCCTGTCTACCCAATCTCCATGGCAATGGTAAAAGAGAAAGAGGATCTCTAAGGTAACCAGAAGCCAAACAAAATAAGCTTTCTAGGTTAAAATTCCATTAATCAGATGTGACTTCAGAAGAAAAGTAGCTTCTGCAGACTGTGGGTGGAATATAATCATGATGATTTATAACATTTCAGCTATTATATTCTTTCACCAATTGTGTTTTCTTTCCTTCTGCAAAGCATATCTGCTTCTCATAATACCCTAACCTGTCAATTAGCTCAAAATTTCCATCACCAGCAATATATTCTTTTAATTTTACATTTGAAATATCTCGTAATCCACATAAGTCATTTTTTTCTTTTACTTGTTAACATGAATTATATTCTCAGATAAAATATCAATAGCAAATGAATATAATATTGAACTGACTGGAATCAATAAGAATTGAAAGGAAAAATCAGGCAGCAACATTTATAGTTTATCAAGTAGATGTATGTTACTGGACAAAAAAAGGCAGAAGATCATCCCAGTGCCTGGGGCACTGCCAGGATGAGGGCTGTGTGAGGGATTCCCAGAGAAGTAAGTAAGGCCTATGTGTCTGTGTGCTGCTGGTCTGAGGAAAAGGGTAATTGGAACATGGAAGTGTTAAAGACTGATGTGACCATTGACTAATAAAAAGAGAAAATTAAACATGAATCTCTTACCACTTGGATTTGTTAATTAGCTTATATATTGGTACATAATTCCCATCCCCCACAACACACATACACAAAAGGTCTAGCAAATACATCTATTTCTCCTGTAAGTACAAAACATTCCTGTTCTGATTCCTGAATTTGGTTCTGATGAATATTCCAGTAATTCCCTTGTTTCTCTAAAAAAAGAAAAATATATAATATCTAGATTACTCATAACATAATTCTATATCCTCAGCTTTCCTTAGGGAAAGTATTCAGAAAATAAGATTTATGTTATTTTATTTTTCAGAAGTCTCCCCCAAATTACCAGTACAGGATTGCATAGTTGTACTTTCACCTAGGACATGATAGATTAGGGAAAATTTGAAAATGTTTAGCTAATATTAGTACTGTTTATTTAAAGTTGAGTGTGGATTGCACCTGCCTCAGTGCATAAAATATAAATAGATTTTTGGGGTATTCACTTGAATGTAATTTCTATACACCCATAATTCCTAATGATGCTTTTGTAATCCAAAAATAACAAGTATAAAAAATATAATCTATTTCATAAACATAGAATTTCCAAAACGGAGTATAATGTGTCGTCTGAACATATGTGACAGTGCAGTGAAGTGATGCGGTTAGCAGTTTTCCTTTCAATATGCTTCTACTGTAGGTAGTATTTAAAGCTACCATATTTTCCAGCTTTTTGTATTTTTTCCAAGATCATTTCTCCTTAAATAATGGTTGATAGTTGAATGTATACTTATAATTTACTAAATGAATTGCTGTGTTATTTATCTTTAGTTATTTTTAAAGAGGCACAAAATATATGTATGTTCTGAAAATGAATTGGGTCATGCAGGAGTTTAGCGGTGAGAGGCTGTTCGATGACTAACTTAGGTAGGGCATCTTTGCTTCTGAGCAGGGAGGGAATTCAGATGCTTAATAAAGAATCCAAATGTTCATTAACATTTCCCTCTATAATTGCAAACTGCTATCTTGCTTTATCTTTGTAGATTAATCCCTTTCTGGTTCTCTCTTGTGATCCAGTGTTTCTTTCAGTGATTAGATATCATCAGTGTGGGGCAAGTATGAAAATGCCACTATCTATCTAGGCAGTAGGGCTATTTAGACTCTGTCAGGTTGTGTGGACATGAAATGAAGTATAAACAGCATAAGAATGGATTGCTGTATAAGCTGAGACCTTCTGAGTCGTATATAAAGTAGAAGGTAGCAATAGTATTTATTATGACTTTGAGATAAATCATCAGTTTAAAACATTTTATACACAATTATGTCACTAAAATAATATTAACTTATCATGGTATGGTAACCAACAGAGCATGTAATGTCTTTGGTTTTTGACCCATTGGTTTGTGTATGTTGTTGTTATTAGTTTTCATCCAGTCCTTTCTGACTCATAATGATGTCATGTGTTACTAGGTAGAATTGCTCAGTGGGTTTTCTAGGTTATAATCCTAATGGGGGGCAGATTTTCTTCTGTGGTACCTCTGGGTTGTTTTGAAACTCTCATCTTTAAGTTAGTAGTCAAGTGCATACCATTTGCACCACCTAGAGTTTATTAGAAATGCAATGAACATTTTACCACTTTAGTTTTCAATGCTTGTTATTCGTTTACAAACTCATTTACTTATTAGAGTTATTTTGAGGTGTTGTTATGTATCATGGACACAACATACCAAACCAAAAGAAACCCAAACTCGATCACTGAGTCTATTCTTACTTACAGCGACCTTCTTTGTGTTTCCAAGGTTGTAAATCTTTACACAAACAAACTGGTTCATCTTTCTTCAATGGAGTGGCTGGTGGATTTGAACTAATGATCTTTTGATTAGCAGCCAAATAACTTAACTACTGTACCACCACAGCTCCTCCTTGATTACTATTAAATAAATATTACTATTACAGAGACACAAAATTAATAAGATGGTTTTGCTTACCATGAGGAACACAAAACTTAGTATATGTGTGTGTAAAAAGTAGATGTGTATATGTATTTGTTTATGTAAAAATTCTAATGCAAAACTGATACATAATACTATAGAATTTTGCATAAAATCACTCTAAGAATTTTTCAATCTATCTAGGTAAAGCATTGTTCAATAGAAAGTCCTGTAAGGACGAAATAGTTCTGTAATATGTACTGCCCAATGTGGTCACCACTGACCTCTCTGGCTATGAATAAATTGAAGTGTGGCTAGTATTACTAAATAATTTTTAATGTAATTTAAATTTAATTCAAATTGAAATAGCTGCATATAGTCAGTGGCTGTCATATTGGACAGTGCAGGCTACAGACAATGCTTTGAAATAGAGGGCCATATTTTATTTGAGCCTGGTGAACCAGTGAAAGGTTCTTAAAGCAGAAAATTATTTGGAAGGGGTGAAATATGTTTTGAAAAGAGATAACAGTATTATTTCATTTATATTGTTTATTTTTCTATCAATTTAAAAACAATTCATTACCTATAATTATGCTAAACATTTGTTTATTTTTTGTCATGTATTGATTCATTTTTTTTTTTCTACATACCCTATAAAATAGGTGATAATGGTATCCGATTTACAAATAAAGAAACTGTAACATGGAAAGGTTTGTTAACTCAAAACACAACCAAGATCAACAGAGCCAGAATTTGGCTCCCAAGTCTATGTCTAAACCATTGTGTCAGATTCTATGCAAAACATGTAGGGTAACAGTTGAAAAGGCTAAACAATCATCCATTCAAAATTGGGGAATTTGATCATTTCATTTAAAGAATATATATTTCATTTACCCTAAATTCAGACCATCACCCATCTGTCAAGTTGTCACACTATGGTGGCTTGTGTGTTGCTGAGATGCTGGAAGCTGTGCCACAGGTATTTCAAATAACAGCAAGGTTGTCCATGGTGGACAGTTTTCAGTAGAGTTCCAGACTAAGACAGACTAGGAAGAAAGGCCTGGTGATCTACTCCCCAAAATTAGCCAATATAAATTTTACAGATCATAATAAAACATGTTCTGACTCCCTTGCTTTGCATAAATTATCAGGAGGGATAAATCACTAGAGAAAGATATATTTGGTAAAGTAGAAGACCACTGAGAGTGAGGGAGACCCTCAATAAGATGGCTTTACACAGTGGTGACAGGATAAACTCAAATATGCCAGTGATTGTGAGGATGACACAAGACCAGGCAATGTTTTATTCTGTTGTATGTAAGGTTGCCAAGAGATGGAGTGAACTTGCTGCCAACTATCTGTCTGTCTTTAATTTCTTGCCCTATTTCAGGTCCTTGAGAGACAAGGACAAATAAAACACAGACTTACCCCTCAAGGTTTTAACCTTATGAGTTAAGATTTACTGTGATACTAAAACGGAAAATTTCAGTGTGTCTGGGGGATAATGGTATACTCAGATGAAGTGACTATTGAGCAGACGATAACAACTTTCTGTGCAGAGAATTAGGAAAGGAGAAATTCTTCATAAAATGGATAACTTAAAAAAAAGGAAAAATAAATAAAAATATAGGATATGGATGGGATAAAAATTAGTAAAGAGAATGAATGGGCTCTTCTAAATGGACATCAGAACTTGTGGATAGGATATGTTTGAGGTATGAGACCAAAAAAGGAGAGTTAGGGTCAGATCATAAGAGGATGTTATATAGGGTCAGGGAAATATCAAAGAACTTTTAAGCAGAGGAGATTTGTGGGGAAACACATTTTGGAACCTGGAGGTATTTTTTAAAGGATGTAAAGGCTTTAGTACATGGTAGTGTACAAGATAAAATTTCTATAACTTAATAGTTTGTAGTTTTCTGCAGTGGGTGTGCCATATCTCTACTTCTCCATTCATGTGCTCTGTTATCAAGAGGCATATTCCCAGTTCTCAACCCATATATACATTCCCTGAAATTGTGGGGAGATTATATCACTTCCTCCTCTAGGGATTTGCAAAGAAAATGTAGGTAGTAAATTTAAATATATTATGAATGATTACATAATTTTATGGGAGTCCCTGAGTGCAAACAGTTAGTATGCTAAGCTGATCACCAAAAGATTGAAGGTATGAGTTCACCCAGATGTCCATGGAAGTAAGTGTTGGAGATCTATTTCTAGAAAGTCAACCATTGGAAACTCTATGGAGCACTGTCCTACTTTGACACAGACAAGTCACTGCGAGTCAGAGTGAAATTGACACACAACCGCTTTCCATTGTTGTTGTTGCTTATATATAATTAGAGAAATAAATAAATAAGCTAATATTTGGAACTCTATACAATAATCAGTCAAGAGATTTAGGTTAGCGTTCTGGTTACCTAGTGCTGCTCTGACAAGAATATACTACCAATAGGATGAATAGCTTTAACAAACAGGAGTTTGTTCTCTTACAGTTTGGATGCTTTAAGCCTAAGTTCAAAGTGCTAGGCTCTAGGGGCTGGGTGAAAGCCCCTCAACCTTGGGGTTAAGCTTTTCCTCCTGCTCCTAGCCCAATGGAGCTAGAGGCTTTTCTTCATTCAGATAGCTGTTGGCTTCTGAGACTGACAAGCTCAAGGTTGACAAGTAAAAAGGCACAGTCCTGATGTTACCAAACCACATGACAGACCATTAATTCAAATCCATTGAAAGTCCCAAGGTCAGCAGAACATGGCAGGCTGCTAAGCAACATCACGGCTACATTCAGGGGTCAAGCATTCCATAAGCTAGAGACCGTTCCCCAAGAGTTCTCCTTATATATGAGAAGCAGACCACATCTCTAAGGCAGCTACTCAGCTTCTCACAGAAGAGTCCACCACGGAGTTGATTACCAGTCTCATCATGAGGAATGCTATATCCAGCTGCCCTGTCATTCAACCAGGCTTAGCCAAGTTGACAGAGAAACATAACTACCACAATTATTTAGTACTCAAATTTATTGACCTTACTACTGAGCAAAAATTGCAGCTCTGTTCATTGTCTAAGATAGTAACACAGAGAACAGTTTCAAAATTATGCAGTCTGTTTTCTTCACTGTAAAGTGGCAGACATGAGTCAATATTGCCAGCAATAAAATAATATCTATTTTGGTTTAAGCACTAATTTATTTATAATGCCTATTTGAGAAGGTAATAGAATTGTTAGACTTGTCTTCTGATCTGTCAAATGGGGTCAATAACCCTTGACTGATCTACTTTACTGTATGGCTACATATATATATATATATATCAAATGACCTAATGAAAGTGTTTCACTGTAACTTGATTGCAATTTGATATTCTAATTGAAGAATTGAAGAATGTGATGATGGTTAGAAAAACCTCTCAATGAACCAAAAGATCTAATTGCCTAGTGTTTTGGAAATATGGCACCAAAACTGGGTTCAATAAAATTGTATACATGTATAGAAAATGAACAATTTATTACATGCTGGACAAAAATTGCAAATATAAACCTAAAAGATGACAATTCATAAGAGAAGTGGAAAAACAGCATTAGGAGGGAAGTTAGCAAAGTTTTTTGGTATAAGGGCATAGAGCTTTTTCTTTTTTTTGCTTATGTGTTATAATGTGTACCCACTCCTTTGTCATTTTCCTTTTTCATCCAATGGCACTGATTATACAATGGTTGGTGAAGACTTTTGGTGAGATGTATGGCTTCATTTCTATCCATGTTATGGCCACTTTTTTGAAGTATATTCTAACCTAAAAAATTAATTATTCAGACCTTGTTTTTCCATATTTTGTTTTATTATCATTTTGAATATTTTAATTAAAGAATCATATTCCAAAATATCTATATGTCAGACTATTTTTGCAAATATTTACAAGCATCATAATTAGGTGGAACTTTCTCTTATTTTAGATTACTTTTATTCTGTGTTCTTTATTTTGGCTTTATTTCATACTTCTTTTTCTCTCTAGGAATTTTGTGCACCTCAAATTCCTTTCTATAGGGAAATATGAAGGCTGGACAAAATTTTTAGGGTATGAAGGATATAGTCTCCTTAACTTCTCATATTTTTCAAAGATTTGTAACATTTTCCCTCACTGAGAACCAAGTGGGAAGTCCTCTTAGATGTAATCTAATATCCCATTTACAGAACAAGGAAATATTTCAGTGTGCTTGAAATTTATTTACTTTACATAAAACTGGGTCCTCTTCCTGAAATGAAAGATTCTGTGACATTGGCCTTTTTTCTATATCCCAAGGAACTGAGAAGTCTAGTCTACAGGAAGGTATAAA
>NW_006922115.1:328879-342482 GCF_000298275.1 Orycteropus afer afer | reverse complement strand
TTGGGCAATCCTACTTCCGTAGTGATACTGCCTCGGAAACCCAAGGAGGGGTCGCTATGAGTCGGGTTTGACTCGACGGCACATAACAACAACAACAACTACAATATTATATTTATATAAGAACTTCCAGAGATACATGTTGGATTCAGAAGTGGATGTGGAATAAGGTATATCATGGCTGGTGTCAAATGTATCTTGGCTTAAAGCAAAGAATACCAAGAAGATGTTCACTTGTGTTTTATTGATTATGCAAAAGCATTTGATTGTGTGGATCAAAGCAAATTATAAAAAACATTGAGAAGAATGGGAATTGCAGAACACTTAATTGTTCTCATGGAGAACCTGTACATAGACCAGGAGACTGTCATTTGGACAGAACAAGGGGATACTGCATGGTTTCACCATACCTATTCAATCTTTATGCTGAGCAAAGAATCCTAGAAATGCAACTATATGAAGAAGAATGTGGGATAAGGATTGGAGAAAGATTCATTAACAACCTGCAATATGGAGATGACAGAATCTTGCTTGGTGAAAGTGAAGATGACTTGAAGCACTTAATGATGAAGATCAAAGATTACAGTCTGTAGTATAGGCTATACATCATCATAAGGAAAATGAAAACCATCACAACTTGACCTACAAGCAGATCATGATAAATGGAGAAAAGTTTGAAGTTATCAAAGATTTCATATTACTTGGATTCACAATCAACACTAATGGAAGCATCAGTCAAGAAATCAGACATCTTGTTGCACTCGGCAAATCTGCTGCAAAAGACTTCTTTAAAGTACTTGCAAAAGGGACAGAGAGGTGACATCTTCTGCCCTTCTCTAACCCAACAAGAGGAGGACAGAATCATTATCAGCAGCCCAAGACCTATGCCTGCAAGCCCAGACATGCTGCCTCCCTCCAACTCTTTTACTAACCTTGTCACCAATCGTTCCTTCCATGGCACCCACCACCTGTCTGCTGGGTTTGATAATTCGTTGCAGTGGCCATACAGAACTCACAGATTATGGGGTTTATTAGGGAAACAACAGGCTACAATTCAAGTTCAGGAACATGCCCAGTCTCTCAGTCAGCTGTCTCACTCAGTAGCCTGCAGTTTCAGTAGCACATTGCTCTCTCAGCAGTGTGCATCTCTCATATCTCTCTCAGCAGCATGTGTCTCTTAGTCTCTCAGCATCAGTGAGAGATTCCTTCTGCCTCTAGGAGGGTCCCTTTTTTGAGCCTGGAATAGTGGCCAAACTAATCAATCTCAACATCAGAATTCTATACACCTGAGAGAGAGTGAACTTCCCAGAAAAATGCTCTGTGCTTGTTCAACAGAAATACACCAGGTGGATAACTTTAGCAATCAGCTACACAGATGCTCATGGCAAAGTAGGAGTTACAAAGATTATAGCCAGAAAAAACATACCAGGTAATTTATTACACCATAGTACTGAAGACTAAAGTTCTCCCTTTGAAGACTAAGGTGCCCCTAACCCAAGCCAGGGTATTTTAAATACCCTCATATGCAAGGGAAACCTGGACAATGAATAAGGAAGACTGAAGAAGATTGATTCTTTTGAGTTGTGTTGTTGGTTTAAAAAAAAAAAAAAATACTGAAAGTACCAAGGACTGCTAGAAGAACAAATAAATCTGTCTTTTCTATTTTAAGAAATCTGAAAGACACATACCTGGCCAACTGATGAAGAGATCCATATTTGTGCTCACTTCAAGAATGGCAATAAAACAGAATACAGAAATGATCCAACAATATCACTACTATCACTTACTAATTATAATTTTTTCTGATGATAATTCAAAAATGATTGCAGCCATACATCCATAGGGAACTGTTGGAAGTCCAAGCCACACGCAGAAGGGCATGTAGAATGAGGTATATCATTGCTGTTGTCTGATGGATCTTGGTCAAAAGCAGAGACTACCAGAAAGGGGCTTACCTATATAGTTTCTACTACATGATGGCACTCAACTGTATGGATTAGAATTAAATATGGATAACATTGCAAAGAATGTTAATTCCAGAGCCTTTAATTGTAGTCAGGTGGAGTCCTAAATAAATTAAGAATCAAGAGAGTTCATTCAAATAGAAAAAGAGAGTACTGCATAGATCAGTATTGGGGAAGATATGTAGCAGAATTCTATTATTTTAACTTACTATTTGATGTGTATGCTTGAAAATGAAGGCACTCTCGTGGCATAGTGCCTAAGGCATTTGACTGGTAAAGAGAAGGCTGGCGGTTCAAACCCACCAGCCATTCCTTGGAAAGGAGACTGGGCGATCTAC
The DNA here is from genome assembly GCF_000298275.1 of Orycteropus afer afer. Lineage (NCBI taxonomy): Eukaryota > Metazoa > Chordata > Mammalia > Tubulidentata > Orycteropodidae > Orycteropus > Orycteropus afer. Next base: position 340,183 of record NW_006922115.1, on the reverse strand, counting down.
TTCCGTAGAGATACTGCCTCAGAAACCCAAGGTAGGATCTTTATGAGTTGGGACCGACTTGATGGCAGTGAGTCTTTTTTCTTTTTTTGCTTAAAAATGATATGAGAAACTGGACAATATGAAGGAAAACACTGTCAGGATTGGAGCAAGAAGACTCTTTAACAAACTGATGAGGGATGACACAACCTTGATTGATGAAAGTGGAAATGAATTGAAGTACTGATGAAGATCAAGGACTTTAATTGTGATTACACATGAATATGAAGAAAATTACAATCCTCACAACTGTACTAATAAATAGAATCATGATTGGTACAAATAAATAGAATCATGATTGGATTGAATTGTGTCCATCAAACATATGTGCTGTCAGTGCTAACCCACTATGTGTGAATGTGATCTCATGTGAGTATAGAGTTTTCTTTATTATTTTTGTGAGACCATATCATTGTAGGGTATATTTTCGCTCAATCATATATGAGACTTAAAGGAGCAGATTAAGCACAGAAGTAAGGAAAAATAGAAGACAATAGAATGATGTGTCTTGCCACATGACCATTGTTTTTAATTCAAGAAGAATGAAATCCTTGACTACTTTAATTTCTTTGTCATATACCATGATGTTTATTGGTCGACATTGTAAAGATTTTTTTTTTTTTTTTATCTACTTATGTTCAGGGGTAATCGATACTGAAAGCTTTAGTCTTTTACTTACATCATTAAATGCTTCAAGTATTCTTCACTTTCTGCAAGCAAGATTTTATCATCTGTATATGTCAGAGAGTTTATGAGATTCCTCCTGTTTTGGTGCTGCATTTGTATTCACATAACATAGATTCTTTGGATTATTTGTTCAGTACACATATTGAATAAGTCAGGTGAAATAATACAACCCAGTTGCACACCTTTTCCAATTTTAAACCATGCAGTATCCCATTGCACTGTCGAATTGACTACCTCTTGATTCCTGAACAGGTTCTATATTATTAAAAAAAAAAAAAAAAAAGTTCTATAATTTCCAATCTTTGTAACATTACCCATACTTTGCTACGATCCACCTAGTCCAATACCTTCATTTAGTATGTCGTTACTAAAACTCAAGTAAATTTCTTTCTCATATTCACTTTCAGCCAAGATCTATCTAACATCAGCAATAATATCTTTTGTTTCACATCTTCTTCTGAATTTGGCTTGCACTTCTGACAGTTGCTTGTCTATGTATGGTTGCAGTCATTTTTGAATTATCATCAGTAAAATATTACTATCATGCAATTAATGGTATTGTCTGATAATTTCTGCATTCTGTTTGATTGGCTCTCTTTACAGTGGATACAAATATTATTGTTCTCCAGTAAGTTAGCCAGGTAGCTGTCTTCCAAATTTCATAACATAAGACAAGAAAGCATTTTTAGTGTTGGGTGTTTTTGTTGAAGTATCATCAGTGGTATTCAATCAATTTCTGAAGATCTGTTTTCCACCATACCCTGTACCTTTTCTGTTTGTACCAAGCATTCTTGATAATAGGGTGTTGTAGTTAAGTTTGTGTCAACTTGGCTAGGCCTGGTTGAGTGGCTGGGCTACTGGATGTCATTATTATCCATAATGAGATTGGTAATTACCTCCATGGTGAATCTACTGAAGCAGCTGAGTAGCTGCTTTAGGGATATGGGATGCTTCCAGTATATAAGAAGCAACTTTGAGGAAGGCCTCCAGCTGATCACACACTTCAAACTTGCATGTAGCCATGTCGTTGTTCAGCAGCCTGCCATACTCTGCTGACCTTGGGACTTTTACTAGACTTGAATTAATGGCCTGCCATGTAGTTTGATAATATCAAGACTGTGCCTTTTCACTTGTCAACCTTGAGTTTGTCAGCATCATCAGCTAGCTGCTGCCTGAGTGAAGAGATGTCTCTAACTTCAGTGGGCCAGGAGCAAGAGGCAGAGTGGAAGTCTAAGATTGAGGGGATTACAACCAGCTCCAGGAGCCAGGCACCTGCAATTCAGACTTCTAACCTCCAAAATTCTAAGAGAATAAACTGTTTGTTAAAGCCATCCCATTTGTGATATTTCTGTTAGAGTGACATTGTTGTTGTTGTTGTTATGTGCCATCAAGTCAGACTTGACTCATAATGATCCCTCCTTGGGTTTCTGAGGCAGTATCACTATGGAAGTAGATTGTCCCATCTTCCTTCTGAGGAGTGTCTGGTGGGTTTGAACCGCCAACCTTCTGGTTAGCAGTCAAGTGCCTTAGGCACTATGCTACTAGAGCTCCCAGAGTGACATTAGGTAACCAAAACATATGGTACCTCTTGAAATGTTTATAAGTCTACCAATTATTATTATTAATAAGTTGTTTTAGTGTGTGTGTGTGTTTTTTTTGGGGGGATACAGTGACACTGTGTATTCCTTCCATTCTCTTTTGAGGCTTTATGCATCCCTCAGCTTTTTGCCCATAGAATCCTTCAATATTGCAACTTTAGGCTTAATTTTCTCTTCAGAACTTATAGCTTGAAAAATGCCAATCATAATCTTCCTTTTTTAATATTCATATGGTTGGTCTTTGAACACTTAACTATAATATTTTATTTTGTCTTCTCATGTACCCATGAGCATTACTTTCCTTCCAGAATATTATTTCATTTCTTCTGTTTTCTTTAGTTACTCTGCAATCAAGAGCAAACTTTAAAGACTCTTCTGACGTGTTTTGAAGTTATTGTTTTTAATTTACTGTCCTTTTAATTATCTTTTACTTTCTTCATGTGTTATGTCTGATGTCATCCCATAGTTCTGTTCTTTCATCAGTGATGTTTACTGAATCAAATCTATTCCTGCAGTGATTATCCAAATATAACATCATGATAAATGGAGAAAAAAAAAATGAAGTTTTCAATGATTTCATCCTACTTACATCAACAATCAGGGTCCAAGGAGGCAGCAGTCAAGAAATCTCAAGATTCCTTGATTCCCACTTCATGCATCCCACCTTCTTATTACTAATGGATGTTTGCAGCTCTTTCATATTATTTTGAGTCATGCCACATCAGCTAACAAAGGTCCCAAATGGTCTATTCCATCCTTGTCATTAAGGTAGACTCTACTTAAAGGAGGCAGATCTTTCCCAATTGAATGCCTTTTAACTAAGGGCTTATCTTCTCTCACTGTTTCAGATAATGTCCACTATTATCCATACTATTTTTACCAGCCAATTTTTTCAAAAGTAGATCAATAAGTCCTTCCTAGTTTCTTTTAGTATGGAAACTCAACTGAAACCTGTCCACCATGGGTGTACTTGTTGGTATTTGAAATATCAGTTGCATAGTTTCCAGCAAGAGAAAAAAAAAAAAAAATGTTTTCACTTGAGAAGTGGTGGCCATTATGCCTTATCATACTTTAATCCTTCACCTTTCTATGTTACTTTTAACTTTCTAAAATATGATCTATTTTATCTTTTTGTTATATAAATGACTTATTATCTGTCTCTCCAGTCAAGAATGTAAGCTCTACAATGACAAGGATCTGTGTTTTCTTCACAAATGTATCTCAAATATCAAGAAGAGTTCTTGGTATATAGTAGGAACTTGATAAATATTTGTTGAATCAATCAATCAATTAATTAATACTTTGGGTATCATAAGTTAACAATCATGTTTTTTGTTTGTTCGCTTGTTTTAGTATTTTCTGAAGAAGTCATTTCCAAAGGTAGTGTAATATTATAGAAAAAGCAAGAAGTGAAATAACATGCTAATTCAGGGCATATTTCTGCCAGTGGAATATCTTCAATTTCTCTCCATGAGTCTTTCTATCAGTGGTCATTGATTTTCATTTTAAGTGCAAAGAAAATGTTAAATTGAGCAATCATAAAGACTATTCCATTTTTAGAGGCATAACTCTAAAAATAGTAGTGGTGTAATTCTCTCATGATTTCTTGATTTAGAGTTCTCTTTCTGCCTCTGTCTCTCTATCTCTTACATAAACACACACACACACACACACACACACACACACACACACACATGACCATATGCATGCATCACATTATTTTGGTTAATCTGCACTAACTCCTGATATGGCCAGATAGATAGATAGAGAGATAGAGAGATAGACAGACAGATAGACACTGACTTTTAAAACCTATCCTATAGCTGCTACCAGGATCCTGCTGGCTCAGTAGTTAAAGCACTCAGCTGCTAACCAAAAGGTCAATGGTTCAAACTCATCAACCACTCTGCAGGAGAAAGCTATAGTAGTCTGCTTCTGCAAACATTTACAACTTTGGAAACTCTATGAGGTAAATCTATTCTATCCTATGGGGTCACTATGGGTCAGATTCTACTTGATGGCAGTGGGTTGGGTTCGGTATAGTCACTACTATCATATAGCATTTACTAATTGACTAACTCAGAAGGTTGGGCAATCTACTCCCATAGTGGTACCACCTCGGAAACCCAAGGAAGAGTTACTATGAGTCAGGTCTGACTCAAGGGCACATAACAACAACAACAATTTACTAACTATGTATGGATTTAATAAATTTATTTGACTTCAGTTATTTCTCCCAACCCTACCTCTCAGATTACATGAAAAAGATCATAGGATTTGTACAATTGTTTGTTAAAATGGTGTGGATTTTATGCAATTAAAAGGTAATTTGTTTTATAAGAGTGTTTGCAAAATATGTTTATTCCCTTTTATCTTAAGAACTTGAAGAAAACAGTATTATATTTTTTGTTTGCTTGCTTATATATATTTTTTTATGTGAGCCACTAATTTCATATTAAAGAGCTCTGAATTATTCTAAAATGCTAATTTCCTAGTCCATGAACACATTAGCTGGATCAATCATCATATTTTTCAATTGCCATTCTAAAAGCTAAACTAGAGTGATACGGGCAGAAGAAGAGCATAGCATAGCTCATTGATTTTCAAATGATTACAGGGGTGGTGATCTGGGAGAATGCATGTAGTAATAAAACACTAGACCAGAGGCTAAAAGTCTAGAAGTGGAATCTAGCTTGCTGCTTTTTGGCTGGCTGACTTTAAGTAAATCAATTTACGTCTCTGAGTTTCAATGTTCTTACCAATAAAACCTGGAAAAGAATAGCAGATGGTAACTATCCTTCTTTCCCAGCATTCCTTAAAACTCAAAAGCATAATATGGTACAAGGAAAATAGTGTAATTTCTTCATGTGATGTGAATGTTAAGTGGTGTTCTCATTATTATTTTAATACAAAAGAGCGTGGGTTCACATTGCTATATGAAGCACTTTCAATTGATGATAGATGTAAAATTAGGCATATGAGAGAGCAAGAAGATTTGATCTAACAAAGACAAAGATATAAAGTACAACCACACACACTAAATAGTTGTAAGATTATTATCTGACACAAACTTTAGTGACTAAAGGAAATAAAATATTAGGCATTATTTCCTAAGTGCTTACTGTGTGCAAAGCATGAAGCACATCATGATTTCACATGTTCAGAGCAGGGCTTTGAACTAGTTCCTTCTAGTTCAACTACTCGTTCAGAATTTGGTTTTCTACCCCAGATATACTGAATCAGAGTCTACACTTTAACAAAATCTCTAAGTGATACTTACAAATTCCCAGATCACTCTTATGTGCACATGTATACATAAGAATCTTCTGGGGATCTTGTTAAAACACAGATTCTCATTCACTATGAGAGAAAAAAAAAAAAAGTCACTGCCATCCAGTCTATTTCAACTTATAGCAATCCCTTTGGGATTCTGAGGCAGTAAATCTTTATGGAAGTAGGTTGCCCAGTCTTTCTTCTGTGGGATGGCTGGCATGTTTGAACTCCCATACTTCTGGTTAATAGTCAAATTTCTTAGGTACTATGACACCACCTGGGTGGAAAACACAAATTCACAGCAAGGGTCAAATAAGAATGAAGTACTTCAAAGCCCTGGTACAAAAAAAAAAAAAAAGGAAGGAGAAAAACTCACTAAAACCTCAAGAAATCTATTTAACCAAAGAAGAAAAGCATCATCTAAAAGTTATTCAGGAAAAGAAAAAAAAAAAAAAAGCCTGCAATCAATATCCACAGGTCTATTACTTTTATATCAATAGAAGAACTACTGAAAATTTAAAGGGAGGAGAAGACAGCTGTGAACAATCAAAACAAAAGCAGAACAGAAGGAATTAGGAAGATCTAAGAATTTACTGAATTTCAAGAACACCATAGAGAGATAATTAAAGATTCTCAATGATCAAGAAATATATGAATTTCATAATTGGAATTGGTTTGTATATCATATGTATATATGCTATTTTCTTAGCAGTCAATATGCAATCATGATTAATTGTAATTTACTGAATTTCAAAGTTGAGGAACTTAAAAACAGTAGTAGAATAAGCAGTGTATAATCTCTAAATTAAGAGCCTTGTCAGCATAATGGTTAAGCCCTTAGCTGCTAACCAAAAATCAGCAATTGGAACCCACCAGCCACACCACGGGAGAAAACTGTGGCAGTTGTTTCCATAAAGATTACAACTTTGGGAACCTTATTGTACAGTTCTGCTCTGTCTGACAGGGTTACTATGAATCAGAGTTGACTAAACAGCCGTAGGTTTGGCTTGGAAATAATAAAACAAATGATTGAATACTAGTGGAATAGAAATTTTTTTAAAAAATAGGAAAAATATGAAAGGGGGAATATATTTTATATTAAGAATCCTACCAAGAAGTTGTATATCTATAAAAAGTTAAATTAGTAAATGTTGTGTGACAGATATATTTACAACAGCAACAACAAAAAGTAGCTGCTGAGACTACTTATGTGCAACCAAAAATCATATAGGATTGATTCATTGTTTTGGAGGCTTAGAGTCACAGTTTCAAGGGACCTCACAGTTACTTAGACTAAAAATATATGTAGTGCTTCTGTTCTACCTCATTTTTTGTTGTGTAGTGTGTGAGTATATAAAAGCTTGTATTTAAAAACTATTTAAAAGCTCGAGCATCCAAGGCACAACAATTGGTCTCTATTCATCTGGAAAACAGAAGGAAAAGAGTCAGAAATAGGAGGAAGAAATGAATGTGTGGCTAATTGCAGTCATGAACAACTACCTTTTCTACCATGAGATCAGAAGAACTGCGTGGTGCTGGCTCCCATTACAGAACATTTTTCATCAAAGATTATACAGAAGAATCCTGATCGGAAAAAAAGGAAAATATAGAATAAAATTTCAAAAAGTCATAGACTCCAGACATTCTGGAGGCTTGGAGGCTGGACGAACCTTTGAAATTAATGCCCTAAGATAATCTTTAAAACTTAAGTCAAAAATAAGCTCTGATGTCTTCTTAAAACCAAACAATACTTTAGCTTAAATTAAAAAAAAAAAAAAAAATTTGCCTTGAGCATTATGTTCTTTTAAAAACTATCTATCTGGGATCAAAGTGACAACAGCAACTCAAAACTGCACCTTAGAGGGTAGTGATTTATGTTAATTGATGAGGAAAAACTCAGAAAAGAAGGATGAGAGTCATTGCACAACATGAAGAATGTAACCGATGTCACTGAATTTTGTTTGTGGAAATGGTTGAATTAGTAGTATATGTTTGTTTGCTGTGTATATTCAGCAATAAAAACCAAATAATAATAATAAATGAATCTTTCCAGGAGAATACATTCATAATATGTTCATTTATTTTCTATATTTATAGATTTTATATTATATATTTGTTGAGTTTTGGCTATGTCAAGTATGATAGTCAGGAATAACAGCAACAAAATTTAAGTTAACTAATATTTGTTTTGATAAATTTCACCTTTTTAAAAAAATGGTACTAACTCCATTTTGTTAACTACCCATTTGTCATGCAATTTTAAAGAAATCAGAATCTCAAGATCAAGGTAATTTTTCAGTGTCCTTGATTTTGGTGTAAAGTGAATTTTCCTATACTACAAAACCTGAAAAATAGGCACGATCCTTTTGGCTACAAATTCAGTTTCCATTTACATATCATGAAAGTATAGTAAGTTTTCTCCAAAGGCAAAAATTTCTTCTATTGGCTTATTCAACAGATATGGAAAGAACAAGAAGCAAAAATGATCCTTAGAAAACAGACCTTTTATAACTTGGTGGTCTACTTTTTCTAGTCATGAACAACTACCTCTTCTGCCATGAAATCAAAAGAAGTGGATGGTGCTGGCTACCATTACAGAACATTTTCATCAATGATTATAAAGAAGAATCCTGATCAAAAAGGGGAAAATATAGAATAAAATTTCAAAATATCGTGGACTCCAGAGGTTCTGCAGCCTTGGAGGCTGGACGAACCTTTGAAATTAATGTCCTGAGGTAATTCACCAAAATTTTGATGGGTATGGACAATAAATTCTCAAAAGGCCTACTAATTTAACCCAAATTGTATTGTGATGAGATATATCTAAGAATACAGAACTCTTTCTCATTCTCTCTGTAAATTTACACTTTCCAAACTCAAACTCACTATTATCAAGTCAGTTATGACTCATTGCAAACCTGTAGGATAGAGTAGAACTGCCCCTTAAAGTTTTGAAGGACAGAAATCTTCCAATTTACATCCAAGTAGATTGACACATCCTTTTCCCAAGGAGTGACTGGTGAGTTCTAAACAATGTTCTGGTTAGCAATCAAGTGCTTAATCAATGCACCATCAGAGCTCCTAAATAAACACCTGAATGCCAGAAAATAAGTATCTAAAAGTGTCAAAGAAATAGACTCATTTATAGGGTAAGAATTCTTTCTCTGTAACTCAGAAGTGGCCCAATTCTGGTTACTTTTTTCCTTTCTTTTCTTTTCTTTTTAAAATAATTTCTCCAAATTAAGAACTAAATTTCATTATATTTTTAAAAGCCAGTTGAATTCATAAAACACTTTCATTTGTATTCTTTTCCATTTTTAATTTTTCATAGATGTAATTCAAAATTAATACAATAGGTATATTGATTAACTTAGCCACATTTTCATTTGACATGTGAAATATATACATGAAAGCTATGTTAATTAATAAACAGTGTCCCCAGTTTTTTTGGCATTCTAAAACACTCTTGACCACTATTTTTTTGGAAAATCTTTATCAAAAAGATTAATCTAAAAAAGAGAGGTTTATCAATTGACAGGATGTGCATATGAATTGATGATCTTTGTCACCCATTTCTAAGAATATACATTTGGCTTATTTATTTATTTTTTAAGAGCTTGTTTTACTTTCAACATAATGTGTATATTTAGTTTTATTCCCCATTCACCATGTCCAACTCTAACCCAGTCTCTGACCTCCCTATACTGCAACCCTCCCCCTGTGCCCCTCATATTTATGCACTCCTGTTTGTCCTGCATTTCCTTAATTTGAATGTTGGTCCTCTGGTGTCCCATGGTCTGTTGCTCTAAGGGATGTATTCCCATAGAGTATGTGGGTGTGTCATCCTGGATTGAGTGGTCTGCATGTACATCTTGTTAACTATTGGGCTGAGAATCCGTCCCTGGGGGTGAGTTTTATTCCAGGTGCAGCATGTATTCCAGGGCCATAATATTGGGAGTCTCACCAGATTTCATCAGACCAGTAATTTTGGTCATTATTGAGTTTTTGGATTTTGTTCCATATTTTCCCTCCCACTCTATCCAGGATCTCCATATTTGATCCTTTCCTGAGTAGTTGGGATTGGTAGCCAGACTCCATCTAGTTCTTCTGGTCTCGAGGGCCATCATATCCTAGGGGTAATGGCTTCTACATACACTTGTGTGTGTGTGTGTGTGTGTGTTCTTCACTTCTGATGCTAGGAGACCATTAGCTGCAGCTTAGATGGCCACTTGAAAGCTTTTAAGACCCCAGTCGCTACTCACCAATGTAGGATGTGGAGCAATGCTTTTATGTATTTTATTGTGCCAACTGAGTCTGGTGTCCCCCAGTACTATGGTCCTGAGGCAGTAGATCTATTGGATCTCTCCTCCATAGTGTCTGGTTGTCTGTGAGGGATTACTCTGTGTCTGTCTTCTATTGTTTCTGTAAGGACTGCAGGTATTTTGTATCACTGGTGTCTGTGCAAGATTAGCCTCAGCCGAATCTTTCCTTTGTCTAGAGTATACTTCTGTTCACTGACCCCCATCTGATCATCTCAGGTTTATCTGTATAGCCTAGTGTTTGGTGTTAATGTCAATGCAGTATTGTTGACACATTGGTTGGTATTAGCATCTGCCATCTATCTCTTATGTGCACAATTTGGTGTCCTCCCATTTCCTAATGTTATTATGGTGGTCATGTATCCTTCCCATATATCCCTTCCCCTACCCATGTCAGCATGTAGGCCCCAACTAACCCAAAATTAATCCTTCCCCTTCCCTTCCCATCCCAGTAACATACTAGGTGAATTCCCTTTCCCAAGCAAACCCTTCTCTGTCTTTTTACAGTAATGGGCTCATAAAGTACTTGTCCTTCTGTAATTGACTTATTTCACTCAGCAAATTATCCTCCAGGTTCATCCACGTTGCGAGTTGATTCATATATCCCTCATTGTTCTTTAATGTGTCATAGTATTCCATTGTGTGGATATACCATAATTTGGTTATCTACTCATCCGTTGATGGGCATTTAGGTTGTTTCTACCTCTTTGTTATGGTGAATTGTGCTGCGATGAACATAGGTGTACATATGTCTGTTAGTGCACGATCTCTCACCTCTTTAGGATATATTCCTAGTAATGGAATTGCTGGGTCAAGTTGTACTTCTATTTTCAGTTTTTTAAGGAAATGCCATACCATTTGCCACAATGGTTGCACCATTCTACAATTCTACCAGCAGTGTACCAGAGTCCCAAACTCTCCACAAGCTCACCAGCATTTGTTACTTTCTGACCTGTTGAACTTTGCTATTATTGCTGGGGTGAAATGATATCTCATTGTTGTTTTGATTTGCATCTCTCTAATGATTAATGATTGTGAGCAATTTCTCATGTGTTGGTTGGCTGCCTGTATATCTCCTTTGGTGAACTGTCTGTTCAAGTCTTTTGCTCATTTGTGAACTGCGTTATTTGTCTTTTTGGTGTTGAGGTGTTGAAGTTTTCCATAGATTTTGGAGATAAGTCTTTTATCAGATATGTCATAGGCAAATATTTTCTCCCAATCTATAGGTTCTCTTTTTACCCTTTTGACACAATCTTTTGATGTTCAAAAGAATTTAATTTTTAAATTGTCCCAGTCATCTAGCTTCTCTTCCATCTCCTGCACATTCTGGGTTATGCTTGATAGTCTGTTTATGCTGTAAATTGTTGTTGTTGTTGTTGTTATTTGCCGTC
>NW_006922115.1:314673-327267 GCF_000298275.1 Orycteropus afer afer | reverse complement strand
TTTTCATAATATTCTGTCAGTATCTTTTTTTTTATTATTATTTATTTCAGTTGGTTCTGTTGTGATGACACCATTTTCATTTACAATTCCTGTGATTTGGATCTTCTCTTTCTTTTCTTTTGTTAGGTCTGCCAATGGATTATTGATTTAATTAATCTTTTCAAAGAACGAGCTCTTTGTTTTGTTGATTTTTCTCTATGATTTTCTTTGTTTGTTTTCTGTTTCATTTATTTCTGCTCTGATTTTTATTATTTTCTTACTTCAAGATATTGTAGGATTCATTTATTGTTCTGTTTCTAGTTGTTAGAGTTGATAAGTTAGAGTGTTGATTTTGTTTCTTTCCTCTTTTTTGATGTATGCATTTATTGCTATAAACTGTCCTCTGAGTACTGCTTTTACTGTGTCCCACAGGTTTTGGTATGATATATCTTCATTCTCATTTGTTTCTAGGAATATTATTATTATTATTTCAGTTTTTATCTATTCTGTTACCCAGTAGTTTTTGAGCAGTGAGTTGTTCAGTTTCCATATGTTTGATGTTTTTTCCTTGCTCTTATTATTAATTTCTAGTTTTATAGCATTATAGCTCTGAGAAGCTGCTTTTCAGTATTTCAATGCTTTTTAATTCATTGAGGCTTGTTTTATGTCCTAGTATATGATCTATTCTGGAGAAGGATCCATGTGCACTGGAAAAGAATGTGAATTGTGTTTTTGTTGGGTGAAATGCTCTGTATATGTCTATGAGGTTGAGTTGCTTGATTGCATTGTTGAATTCTTATGTATCCTTGAGTTTTTTCCAGTTGACCACCCTCTTTGAAAGTGGTGTGTTAAAGTCTCCTACTACTATCATATAGTTGTCTATTATCCCTTTTAATTCAGTTTATATTTATTTCTCATATTTTGGAGCACTTTCATTGGGTGCATAAATATTTATAATTGTAAGGTCTTCTTTGTCAGTTGACGCTTTCAGCATCATATAATGTCCCTCCTTATCTCTTATGTTTTTCACCTTAATGTCTATTTTATCAGAAATCAATATTGCTACTCCTGCTCTTTTTTTGGTTACCATTGGCTTGGCATATATATATTTTTTTTCTCCATCTCTTAATTCTTAATTTTTTTTTTATTTTTATTTTATATTTGTGTCTAAGGTGGGTCTCTTGTAGGCAGGATATCAATGGGACTTCTTTCCTTATACAATCCACCACTCTCATTCTCTTGATCAGTGCATTTAGTCCATTCACACTGAGTGTAATTAGTGATAGATATGAATTAATTGCTGTCATTCTATTGTGTTTTTTGTTGTGTTGTTGGTGTTTCTTTGGTTCTTATACTTTTTTAGTGCTGATTTCGATTTGTTGGCTACTGCTTTCTCCCTTTTCTTCTTTATTGTTGGTTTTGTGTTTATTAAGCCCATATGTTTTCCTCTCTTCTGGATTTGCTTAGAAGGATTGTTACTTTTCTCTGTGGTTACCCCGGAGTATATTCTTGTCTCTACATTTTTAGAATAGTGTGTACTGCGAAGACATTATTCTGTTTTCCTCTCCATTTGAGGGTCTGTACCTAGAAGTATTATTCCTTCTGATAGGTTAGTTACTGTTCTTTTGTGTTGATTGAGTTCCTTGGTTTTTCAGGCACAATGTTTTATGGTCTTATTTTGAGTATCTATTTCTGATTTGGTTTTAGTGGTGATGTCACATATCTTGGTTTTATTGATTTCCATTGTGGGTTCTCTATTGGAAGGACTTCCTTAAGCATTTCTTGTAGGATTGGTCTGGTTTTCACAAAATCCCTTAATTTCTGTTTGTCCGAGAATGCCTTGATTTCACCCTCACATGTGTTGGATAATTAGGCTGGATATAGGATTCTTTAGGGAGCTCTGGTAGCATAGTGCCTAAGGCACTTGACTGCTCACCAGAAGGCTGGCGGTTCAAACCCACCAGCCACTCCTCAGAAGGAAGGTTGGGCAATCCTACTTCCGTAGTGATACTGCCTTGGAAACCCAAGGAGGGGTCGCTATGAGTTGGGGCTGACTCAACGGCAAACAACAACAACATAGGATTCTTGGTTAGAAGTTCTTTTCCTTCAGTGTTTTATATATGCTGTCCCATTGTCATCTTGCCTGCATGGCTTCTGCTGAGTAATTGGAGCTCAGCCAAACAGTTCGATTATTATAAGTAATATTTCTTTTTTTCCCAGGCAGCTCTCAGAATTTTTTCTTTGTCTTTGGTTTTGGAAAGTGTGATTATATTATGCCTCAGTGTTTTTCTCTTGGGATTTGTCTTGTGTGGGGTTCTAAGAGCTTCTTGGACAAACATCTTTTGTTCCTTCATAATATGAGTGAAATTTTCTGTTAGCAGGTCTTCCACAATTTTCTCAGTAGTCTTTTTCCACCTCTTCTTGTTCTGGAATTCCAATGAGTCTTATATTGTTTTTTCCCATGTCATAACATATAATTCTTAGGTTTTCTTCATTTCTCTTAAATCTTCGTTCTGATTTTCGTTCATACAGCCTAGTGTCCAGGGATTTGTCTTCTACTTGGGATACATGTTCTTCAGCCAGTTCTAACCTACTCTTTTGTGCTCCTGCTGTGTTGTGTAATTCTGTCATTTTGGAACTCATCTTCTGCTTTTTTCTAACTGCTGTTTTTGTATAAGTTCTGATTGTTCATTAATCTTATTCTGTTCCTGAATGATTCTCTTGAGCTCCTCCATGGAACTGTCTGTGTTCACCTTATTTCTGTTTGGGGTTTCCTTAGGCTCTTGTATAACTCTACAAACATATCTTCTAAATTCCTTTTCAGATAATTCTATTACCTCCTCTTCTTCCATGTGTAGTGAGAACTCTGTTTGTGGTTTTGCTTCTAATGTCTTGTCCTTTATTTTTTTTGTTTGTTTGTTTGTTTGTTGATTTGAGGTTGCCAGTTGTTTCCTATATATTTTGAGGTTGTCTTTAACTGTTGTTTATGTGTTGATTTGTTTTGTCTTAGTTTTGTGGTTTAATATTTGGAAAAGGTGAAGCTGGTGTATTTTATTTTGAGATTAATTCAGGTATGCTGGGTCACTCTGCAGTTTTCTTTGTGATGATGGAATCACTGTGTAGAATGTAGATATGAGTTTCTATTTGCCATAAAGAGGATTTAGAGTTCTAACCAGGAGGTTTTATGTTGGCTGATTGTGGTTTCTTCTATTGGATGAGTGAAGTTATTGGTGGAGAAGGTGGGAGAGGAAGAAGGACAGCTTGCTGTTGCTAGTGGTGGTTCCTAAGGCTTTGAGTGGGCTGCTGCTGATTATGTTGCACTGTTATTTACAGGTCCATGGCTCAATTTCAGGAAAGAGTCCAATTGTTGGGGGGTTGCCCCTTTCTGCCAGGCTAAGACACACACAAAATCACCACTCCTGAGGCCCCTCGGTGCCAAAAAGCCAACCCAAGGCAACTTCCTGGCTCTGCAATCTCCTGCAGGTGTTTCTCTCTCTACCCATCTTCCCATGGTGCTGGCCCAACCCACCCAGACTGTGATAGATTGGCTTGGGAATTTGTCTGTGAGACCATCCACCTACAGTACCAAAACTGCACTAGGTTCCAGCTGCGCTGGAGTTAGGAGAGTGCCTGCTAGTAATCTGTGGTACCAGGATTAGTGAAAAAGTCAAGCACAGACCTCTCAGTGTCACTCAGCTGACCCAAGTCTATTCAGTGACCCTCTGAGGGAGGAGCAATCCTACCCTCCTGGAGCACCAGTGGGTTCTCTGCTTGAGTTTCAGTGGTGCTGGATGTACCCATTTGTACTTAGCCAACTCAAGTTACCAATAAAATCAGGTGCTGAAGGTAAATCCTTGGGGTGATCACTGGTATGCAGATGTGGTCACTGGTATGCTGATATGGCATGTCTTCTGCCTTGACCCAGGGAAGTCTTGGATGGCCATTCTTGCCTACCAGTCTCTCCCCCAGGGAAGTCTCTAATGGTCTTTCCCAGCTGCCTGTCTGCTTTCCACAGAATAGATCTTCTTTAGTTTCTTCCCCTGTACGTTTCCTCTAATTCTACTCCTCTGGGCTTGGTGCATTCTGACTCAAAGAGCTGTTCAGAACAACAAAATCCCTAATTCAAACTGCTGTACCTAGTTTTTCAAGCACTAAGATGCTAGAAGGAAATAGTGTGGTGATTACTAACGAGACTCCATTTTGAATCCTTATTTAATGTTTTTTAAATTACTATGAAATATACATAACAAAACAAATATCATCTCAACAATTTCTAAGTGTACAATTCAGTGACATTGATTACCTTCTTCAAGTTGTGTAGCCATTATCACTATCCTTTTGAAATCATTACAGTACCATTAACATGAACTCAAAGCTCTTGAAACAAAAATACCCCTTTCCTTCCCACATCTTTTAACTACTAATAACATTTCTATTTATCTGCTTCTTTGTATAAGTAAGATGAAATAACATTTGTCCTTTTGCAAATGGAAAGATTTCACTAGCAGGATGTTTTCAAGGTTCATCCATGTAATGGAAAGCATCAGAAATTAATTTCTCTTTATGACTGAGTAGTTTCCATTGTGTGTATATACCACATTTTATTTATCTATTCATACAGGAGAATAAATCAGGTACAATCATTATCTTATATGCAAAAAATAATTTAAATTGCAACAAAGACCTAAATGTAAAAATTGTTGTTGTTGTTGTTGTTATGTTCCGTTGAGTCAGCCCCGACTCATAGCGACCCCTCCTTGGGTTTCCGAGGCAGTATCACTATGGAAGTAGGATTGCCCAACCTTCCTTCCGAGGAGTGGCTGGTGGGTTTGAACCGCCAGCCTTCTGGTTAGCAGTCAAGTGCTTTAGCCACTATGCTACCAGAGCTCCTATGTAAAAATTAAAAACATAAAATTCTTAGAAGAAAATGTAGGGGCAAGGCTGTGAGACCTAGTGTTGAAAGACTGTCAGATATGACAACCAAAGCACAAGCAGCAGAATAAAATATAGACAAAAGAGACCTCATGCAAATTAAATAACTGCTAATCAAAGGAGTTTATCAAAACAGATAAAGAAAAACCTATATATTGGGAGGAAATTTTGGAGAACCATATTTCTTAAGAGGGTCTAATATACAAAATACTTCTACATTTTACAACAAAAAGATAATCCAATCAAAATGGGGGAAGGACTGGAATCAACATTGCCTTAAAGAGTATATTGAAATAGTCAAGAAGCACATGCCAAGATGCTGAATCATTAGCCCATAGGATAATGCGTATCGAAACTACAATGAGATACCATCTCACCTCCTTTAGAATGACAATGATTGAAAAACCCAGAAAACAATAAGTAAGTATTTATGAGGTTGCTGAGAAACTGGGACACTCATTCATTGTTGGTGGGAATGTCAAATGGTACAGCTACTGTGGAAAACAGTTTGATAGTTCTTTAAATACTTGAACATGGAACCATTATGCTGTCGTAAAACCCAGCAATCCAAACCTTAAGTATACATCCAGAAAAAGTGAAAGCAGAAATGAAGACAGAAATATATACAAAAATTTTCATTACAACAGTTTTCACAGCAGTAAAAATGTGAAAGCAACTGACATGTCCATGAACAGATGAATGAATAAACATGATGTGGTACTTACATACAATAGAATACTACTCAGTCATAAAGATAAAGAAGTCCTGACACATACTATAACATGGATAAACCTTGAAAATATGATACTGTGAAATAAATCAGTTATAAAAATGCAAATACAGTATGATATCACATTTATGAAATAAGCAAATATGTGAAAAACAAAGATTATTAGTGGATACCAGGTAGAAGAGAGGAGAAAAGGGGGATTTTTGTTTAGAGAGCATTGAGTTTATGCTAATGGTAGTGGGATAATTGGGAAAAATGTAGTGAGAATGGTTGTACAATCTGAAGAATAGAATTAATGTCACTGAATTACACATATAGAAATTGTTGAAAAAAATATTAGCATGAAGAAGGTTGTATGAAGCATACACAGAAATTCACTGTACTATTTTTTGCAACTTTATGGTTAGAACTATTTTAAATTAACAGTTAAAAAATAACAACAGAATGTATTCTATAGATTACAAAGAAAAGCACTTAAACACTTACCAGCTACTTACATTTCTCTAATTCTGAAACAAAAAAAATGGTAAAATACATTTATGAACAATTGGAAATTTCAATAGTGATAGCATATGCAATTATATTGAGATTATTCTTCATTATTCTGTAACATATTTTTGAAGAAAACATTCTTATTTTTAGTGTTATATATTGAATGTTTCAGATAAAATTCTATGGCATCTCATATTCGATTCAATTTAATAATCAGAATAAAATGGTTGAAGTATTGCAGAAATAAGTTTGACTTTGATCTGATAATTGTTGAAATTGACTAATGGCTCCATTATATATTTTTTAATTATATCTTTTTATCTTATATGTTTTTAAGTTATCACAACAAAATATTAAGAACATGAATATATAACTGAAAATAAATAAATAACAATGTGTCTTCAAATGTTTCTTCTTCTACTTGATCTTGCTATATATACCCTGTGCTCCATGGGGAGATGAACTTCACTGGGAACCAAGCTTCTTTTGCTACTTCTTGTACAATCCTATCAATAAACATTAACTGTTGTTGTTGTTGTTATGCGCCATTGAGTCTGCCCCGACTCATAGCAGCCCCTCCTTGGGTTTCCGAGGCAGTATCACTACGAAAGTAGATTGCCCCATCTTCCTTCCGAGGAGTGGCTGGTGGGTTTGAACTGCCAGCCTTCTGGTTAGCAGTCGAGCGCCTTAGGCACTATGCTACCAGAGCTCCCAAGCATTAATTAGCTATACCTTTTTCTATATACTTTATATGCTAAACTAGATTCTATTTTAGATTGTCACTAATTTTTTTCTCCATTATTTTTTTATTAATAAATTTGATTTTTTTTTTCCTAGAGATAATCTAGTATTTCCCTCTTTATTATGTTCTTTCGGATTAAAAATTAAAGTTACTTGAGATACAAGGATCTCTGTTGGGACAGTGCCTAAGGCATGTGGCTGCTAACCAGAAGGTTCACAGTTCAAACCCACCAGCCACTCTGTGAAAGGAAAACTGGGAATTTACTTGCATAAAGATTTGCCACCTCAGAAACCCAATGGGGGGTTGCTATAAGTCAGAATTGTCTCAATGGCAGCGGGTTTGGTTTAGGTTTTGAGGAACAAAAGTTCTCTTAAAACAAATTTTTCTTCTACTCTGATTTTCTCTCCACAAGCATAAGATTTCAAATATGTTATGGTTACATGTATGTGTCAACTAGGTTAGACTACGGTGACCAGCTCTTTGGTCAAATACTAGTCACAATTCATTTGTGATGAGTATTTAAAGCAGTCAGCCCAAAGTAAAACAGATTGCTCTCCATAATGTGGTTAGGTCTCATTTAATCAAGCAGAATGTCTCAAGAGTAAAACCAGAAGTTTGTTGATGTAGTATCTTGCATCCAGACTCTACAGAGACATTCTTCCTGATTTCCTGAAAGTCTTCCACTGTCAGAGTTAAGGTCTTGACTTGAGACAGTTTCATGATCCTTCTAAGGAGAATTCTGGCTTCACTTCTTCCAAGACTTAGTTGTTCATTCTGTGGCAGTGCATAGTATATTCAATGTTCTTCACCAACATAGTAATTCAAACGTATCAATTCTTCTTTTGTCTTCCTCATACTTTTTTCCTATAATAACATGCATATGAGGAGATTGAAAATACAATGGCTGGGGTTAGGTACACTTTTAATGATGTCTTTGTAGCTTTGCCCAAAGTTATACATCATTTGATTATTTTACTGCTCCTTCCTTAGGCCTTGACTGTGGGTCCAAGGAAAATGAAGTCATTATCAACTTCTCTTTTTTTCTCCATTTAGCCTGATGCAAATTGGTGCATTTGTGAGGATTTTTGTTTTCTTTATGCTGAGGTATAATCTATTATGAAAGTTGTGATCTTCTTCAATATTTGCTTCATGTCCTCTTCAATTTCAGCAAAAAAAAAAAAGGTTGTCTCATTTGCATATCAAAATAGTAATGAGTCTTCCTCTAATCCAGATACCATATTCTTCTTCAAATAGGCCAGCTTCTCAGATTATTTGCTCAACATTCAGAATGAATAAATATGATGAAAGGACACAACTCCGACAAACAACTTCCTTGATTTTAAACCATTCAGTATCACTTTGTTTTCTTCTAACAACTATCTACAGGTTCTAAGAGAACACAAGTAAGTGTTCTGGAATTCCCATTTACCTCAATGTTATCCATAATTTGTTATTATCCACACAAATGCTTTTGCATAGTCACTGAAACACAGGTAAACATCTCTCTGGTATTTCCTGCTTTCAGCCAAGATCCTTTTGACATAAGCAGTGATATTCCTTGTTCCATATCTTTTTCTGAATTTAGCCTCAATTTCTGGTAGTTCTCTGTAAATAGACTGCTGCAACCATTTTTGAATTATGTTTGACAAAATTTTACTTATGTGTGATATTAATGATATTGTTCAATATTTTCTGCATTCTGTTGGATCATGTCTCTTTGGAATAGACACAAATCTGAATCTCCACCGATCAGTTTTCCAGGTACCTATCTTCTATATTTTTGGGATAGACAAGTGAGCACTTCTAGCATTGCATATCCATATGTTCTTTCTATTCCCAGAGCATTGTTTTTTGCTAATGCTTTCAGTAGAGCCTGTATTTCTTCCTTCAATATTGTCATTTCTTGATCATGTCCTACCTTCTGAAAGGGTTGAATGTTGACAAATTATTTATGGTACAGTGACACTGAACAATAAGTATATAGACATTAAATAAAAAAATAACATATTTATGTTTTTCTCATATTATTTGCTCAGCATACAGCTTGAATAAGTATGGTGAAAAGATACTCTGACACTCAAGTTTTTTTTATTTAAAACCATTCAGCATCTCTTGTTCTGTTCTAATAATCTGTGTATGGATCACAAAGTATTTGATCAAATAATCTGAGAAGCTGGGCAATGTGAAGAAGAATGCTGCATCAGGATTGGACAAAGACTCATTAAAAGGCGATGATACGCAGATGGAACAAACTTACTGGCTGAAAGCACTTACTGATAAAGACATAAGACTACTATATGGATTATATCTCAAAATTAAGAAAACAAAACTCCTCACAACCAGACCAATAAGTAACATCTTCCTAAATGGAAAAGAGGTGGAAGTGGTCAATGACTTCATTTCACTTGTGTCCATCAATCAACACCTATGAAAGCAGTATTGAAGAAATCAAAGATGAATTGAATTGGCTATTTGACTGCAAAAGATTCTTTAAAGTGTTAAAAAGCAAATGTTTCATTTTAAGGACAAGGGACACCTGACCTCAAGCCATGATATTTTTAATTGCCTCATTTACATGTGTAAGTTGGATGATGAATAAAAAGACCAAAGAAAAATTGATGTTTTTGAATTGTTTTGGCAATGAATATTGAATATGTTGTGGACTGCCAGAAGAACAAACACATTTGTCTTGGAATAAATACAGCCAGAATAACCCTTAGAAATGAGGATGACAAGACTTCATCTCAAGTACTTCAGGCATGTTAACGGGAGGAATTAGTCCTTAAAGAAAGATATAATGCTGGTAGAGGGTCAGTAAAGAAGAGGACGACCCTCTTTGAGATGGTTTGACACAGTGGCTGCAACAATGCGTTGAAATATAGCAACAATCTTGGTGAGGATAGCCAAGAATTGTAAAGTGTTTATTCTGTTGTGTTTGGGGTCACTATGAATAAAAACTGACCTGATGACACCTAACAACAAGAACAACCTGTTTCTTTGTCTATCTATCTATCATCTATCATCTATCTATCTAAATTTTTTTTCTCTAGAGAACCCCTATTAAGACAAAATATTTTCAGTAATTTAAAAATAGTTCATAAATAGTATAATTGGTAATACTTATTATATTACTTACTAAAAAACAATAATATGAATATTTAACTAATTTAAATGACTCCATAATTATAAAAGTTAGAAGCTGTTGTTGTCATTGTTGTTATTGTTGTTAGATGCCATCAAGTCAGTTTTTACTGATAACAACTCTATGCATAACAGAGAAAAACACCATCCAGTCTTGCACTATCCTAAAAATAGTTACCATATGCTTATTTCACAATTAAGGAAATCGAGACAGAGTATATGTAACTTAGTCAAAGATGTACTGAATGATGCATACATAGGTACATGTTTTCTGGAATGCATGTTCATAGCCAGTACACTATATCACTTACCAAATGATACATATATATACTAAACCATTGAGATAAGAAATAAAATCATGAAAAGTTAGAAAGGGAATAAGAAAGATATGTAAATAAAATAAATGAAATGGCCCTATTTAAAATGCCAATGATCTCTATACAAACAAAAAGAATGTAAGAGTGGCAATAAGAAAATATAAATGAAAACCAATAGATATAATATAGTTTAAAGATGTTTGTTTTATACTGATAAGGGAGGTGAGATTTATGAACATATAGCTGTTCTGAGTCTCTCTACCTAGAATAACATAGTTTAAAATGAAAAAAAAAAAATTGTAAATGCAGAACAATTTGACAGAACTAAAATCCTGTGAGAAATCTAAACATGTCTCTAAGAATTTGGCAGATGAAAAAGATGATTTGAGTAACGCAATTACTTGACTTTACATAACTAATGCACATATATAGTTCTTCTATCTCTCTGTCTCTATCTCTGCCTCAATACCAATTCTTATTTTGTTAAATATTAATTAAAAGACCATTATCTTGAAGACTACTTTGATGATGTTTTATTTGTATTAATATATAAGAATACACTCATCAGTCTGTTGTACTGTTGTGGCTGTTGTTTTACTGTGATACTGGTCTTTATGTCACTAGTATTTCTAATACCAGCAGGGTCACCCATGGTGGACACCTTTCATTGCAGCTTCCAGATTAGGATAGACTAGGGGTATGGGCCTGGTGATCTACTTTTAATAAAATAGGTCAGTGGAAAAATTATGAATAACAATGGAACACTGTCAGATACAGCAAGAAGATAAGCCTCTAAGGTTGTAATGAACTCAAAATATGACTGGGGAAGAGGTGCCTCTTCAAAATAGAGTTGATCTTGATGTTACAGATGGACTACAGCTTTTGGGACTTACATTACCTGAAGTGACACCACTCAAAATGAGAAGAAAGAGTTGCAAACATCCATTAATAATCAAAATGTTGAGTGCATGGAGTATAAACTTTGAAAATCAGAAGTTGTGAAAACTGAAACAGAATACACAAAGATTGATATACTATGCGTTTGTGAGCTGAAATGGACTGGCATTGACTATTTTGAAGCAGATGATCATGTTGTCTATTATTGTGTGAATGACAAATTGAAAATAGTGTCATATTCATTATCAAAAGAACATTTGAGATTTATCCCTATGTAAAATCCTGTCAGAGATAGGATGATATCTAATCTTTTACAAGGAAGACCAGTTAATATGACTATTACTCAAATTTGCACATTAAAGTCTAGCACCGAAGATGAAGAAATTGAACATTTTTAGAAATGTCTGCATTCTGATATTGATCAAGCATGCACTCCAGATGCATAGATAATTACTGGTGCTTGGAATATGAAAGTAGAAAACAAAGAAAGATCAGTAGCTGAGAGAAATAGCCTTGGTTACTGAAATAACACTGGAGATAATATGACATAATTTGGCAAGAAAAATGATATAGTCATTGCAAATCCTTTTTCCAGAAACATAAAAATCAGCTATAAACCAGACTTTCCAAGATGGACTACAAAGGAATTAAATCAACATCATGATAAATGAAGAGAATATTGAAGTTGACAAATAATTCATTTTACTTTGATCCACAATCAATGATCATGGAAGCAGCAGTCAATAAGACAAATAATGCATTGCATTAGATAAATCTACTGCAAAGATTTGTTTAAAGTGTTAAAAATCATTAAGGGAAGAAATGTAAATAAAATGTATTAATATTGGCAAAGAATAAGTGAAACTATAGCTATTTGCAAATAATGTGGTCCTATACATAGAAAATCCCAAAAACTCAACAACGAAAATTCTGGAACTAATAGAAGTCAGAAAAGTAGCAGCATACAATATCAACATATAAAATTCATCCAGATTCCTCTATATTGACAAAGAGAAATCTGAAAAAGAAATTTCAAATAGCCACCTAAAAGATGAAGTATTTGTGAAAAAATCTAACCAGAGAGAGAAAGGGCCTGTACAAAGAAAATTAAAACATTACTACAAGAAAACAAAATAGACCTACATAAATGGAAGATTAGAAGATTATATCATTCTCAAGGAGCTCTGGTGGTGTAGTGCCTAAGGCATCTGACTCTTAACCAGAAGGTTGCTTGTTCAAATCTGAGCCATCTGTGGAAGGAAGACAGGGCAATATACTTGCATAAAGATTTACTGCCCAGAAACACAAAGGAGGTCTCTGTGACTCAGAATCAACTCAATGGCAGTGAATTACATATATATATA
>NW_006922115.1:309433-310074 GCF_000298275.1 Orycteropus afer afer | reverse complement strand
GAGAGTTCCAATGCTGCTTCTTCCTCAGGGATGTGTTCTGGGTCTGTATCCTGCTCCCTTATTTCTACCACTTTATTTTGCTTCTTTGTGTGGACTGTGATGGCCTGTTTTCTCCAAGACATTTTGGCCTTGTTGTATTTAGATCACTGCTAACTGTTTGTGAAGAGTAGCCAAGGGTGATTCAGGCTCTTCTTGGTGGTAGTTTATCATTGGCCTATTGGTGGAGAAGGATGTGGTGGGTCTCACTCAGTAAGTGAAGCTGCAGGAGGTGTGAGTATAGTTTTATCATATGGGGACTGTTGCTGTCTTCCACTCATTTAGACAAAAATAACAATTGAATAATCATCAAAAAAGTTAAAGCACATGGACAAAAAATAAAACATGTAATCACACAAGAAGAGTAACCAAAAATAAAAAAAGAAAAAAGGGGAAAAGAAGAAGAAGAAGAAGAAGAAGAAGAAGAAGAAAATAAAAAACCTGCAGTATCTGGGTAGTGTAATAAGAGGAAAAACGTAGAGAAGGAGAATAATGAAGAGAAAAATGGCAGAAACACAAAAAGAAAAACAAGGAACAGGGTTAACAGTGAGAAAGAAAAAAATAAAAAATGAAGCCAGGAAGAAGGCAAAGAAAAAAAGCTAAAA
>NW_006922115.1:307131-308227 GCF_000298275.1 Orycteropus afer afer | reverse complement strand
AGACTAAGATTCACCTAAACCAAGGCATGGTCTTTTCACTTCATTCATATGCATGTGAGAGCTGGACAATGAATAAGGAAGATGGAGAAAGAATTGATGTTTTTGAGTTCTCGTGTTGGGGAAAAACACTGAAATTACCATGGACTTCTAAAAGAACTAACAAATCTCTCCGAGAATAAGTGCAGCTGGAATGCTCCTTTGGAAGTGAGAAT
This sequence comes from Orycteropus afer afer, assembly GCF_000298275.1. NCBI lineage: Eukaryota > Metazoa > Chordata > Mammalia > Tubulidentata > Orycteropodidae > Orycteropus > Orycteropus afer. The sequence continues at coordinate 308,015 of NW_006922115.1, read as the reverse complement.
GGCTGACTTTGTCTCACCTACTTTGATCATGTTGTCAGAAGAGATGATTCTCCCTCAGAAGGATTTTGTGCTTGGTAAAATGGAGAGCCAATGAAAAAAGGGAAAGCCCTCAAAAGGATGGATTGATACAATGGCTCCAGAGATATGCTCAGGTATAGTAAGGATCATGAGCTGGCACAGGACTGGGCAGTGTTCCATTCTATTTTACATAAGGTGTCTATGAGTCAGAGACTACTTGACAGCACATAACAACAACATGTAGAAATGTATTCCAACAAATTTGAAAACTTAGAAGAAATGGACAGATTTCTAGAATCACACAACTTACCTAAACTAATACAGACTGAGGTAGAAAATATGAACAGACTCATAACAAAAGAAGAAATTGAACAGGTCATAAAAATAAATAAATAAATAAAACCTTCTAACCCAGATGGTTTCACTGAACAATTCTGCCAAGCGTTCAGGGAAGAGTTGACACTGTTCTTACTCAAACTATTCCAGAATATAAAAAATGATGGAATTCTCCCAAATCCATGTTATAAAGCAAGCATAACCCTGATAGCAAAACTAGGCAAAGACACCACTACAAAGGAAAACTCTAGACCAATAACCCACATGAATATAGACACAAAAATCTTCAACAGAATCCTAACCAATAGGCTTCAACTCTATATCAAAACAACAATACATCATGACCAAGTGGAATTCATACAAGGTATGCAAACATTAGAAAACAATCAACACAATCCATCACATATACAAAATAAAGGAAAATAGCCACATGATTCTATCAATTGAAACAGAACAGGCATTTGATCAAATCCAACAGCCATTCCTGACTGGGGAAAAAAAAAAAAAAAAAAACTTCTCAGAAAATTGGA
>NW_006922115.1:293782-307031 GCF_000298275.1 Orycteropus afer afer | reverse complement strand
AACTGTGAACAGTTGATCTTTGAAAAAGGGCAGACACTCATTAAATGGGGAAGAAATAGTCTCATTATCAAATGGATCTGATAAAACTAGACACTGATTTACAGAAAAAAATGGAACAAGATCCATATCTCGCACCATATATGAAAATAAAGTCTAAATGGATCCAAGAACAAAAATAAAGTAAAAGCATAAAGACTGTCAAAGAAAAAAATGAGAACAACTAAGTTGACCTAATACATGGCATAAATACTCTATCAAATATTACTGAAAACACACAAGTAGCAGAAGACAAATAGAGAACAAGAACTTCCTAATAATTAAGCATTTATGCACACCAAAATATCTCACCAAAAGAATAGAATGATAATCTACAGACTAAGGAAGGAAAAAAAAAAAGACAAATGTATCAGACAAGAAGCTAATCTCTAAAATGTCCACAAAACTTCAACATCTCATTAACAAAAGGATAAACAATCTGAATACAAAAGTGGGCAGATAACATAAACAGGCACTTCACCTAAAAAGATATTTCTATAACTAACAAACAAATAAAGAAATTTGAGAGGTCATTAGCTATTAGAAAATGGAAAATAAAACAATAATGAAAGGTCATCTCACCCAAGTATTAATATTAAATAATAAAAAAAAAATAGAAAATACTAACTAGCAAGGGTGTGGAGAGATCAGAACACTCACAGACTGCTGACAGAACTATATAGTTATGATCTACTGTGGAAAATGGTATGGCATTTAAAAAAAATGCAAATAAAAATAACATGATACAGCAATACCACCACTAGGTATATATCCTAGAGAAATAAGAGCCATGAGAAGATCAGATATATGTCCTATCCTTGTTCATAGCAACATTATTAACATTATCAAAAAGATGGAAACACCTTAAGTATCCATCAGCATATAAATGGATAAACAAACTATGGTAAATACACACAACAGGATATTATACAACATTAAAGAATAATGACGAATCTGTGAAATGTTTTGTAACATGGATGAACCTAAAGGATTTTGTGTTGAGTGAAATTAATCAATCACAAAATGAGAAATATTGTACAAGAATACTAGTATAAAAAGTCAAGAAAAGAGATTTTTCTCCAGTAGTTAAAGAGGAGGAATTGTAAAAACTATGTTGGGAGCTCTGGGAGCATAGTGCCTAAGCCACTTAACTGCTAACCAGAAGGCTGGCGGTTCAAACCCATCAGCTACTCCTCGGAAGGAAGATGGGACAATCTACTTCTGCAGTGATACTGCCTCAGAAACCCAAGGAAGGGTTGCTATGAGTTGGGACCTACTTCAAGAAACTAAAAGAGATCAACAAACTAAAAAGCAGAAAAAAGAAAATAAAAAATCTGGGCAGGGTGGTTCAGGGCACCCAGGCACCATCTGAACATACCATGCCCATGGGTAGCATGACTGAGCATTGAAACAACGTCAACACTACCCAAAGCAATCTATGCATTCAATGACATACCAATCTAGATTCCATAAACACTCTTTAAGGACATGGAAAACCAGGCACTAATTTTATAAACAAAAGAGACCTTGGATAAGCAAACAAGCACTGCAAAGCAGAACATCTTACATTCCTGGATCTCAAACCCTACTATATAGCCACAGTAGTCAAAACAGCTTGGTATTGGTATAGCGACAGACAAATAGATCAGTGGAATAAAATTGAGAACCCAGAAATAGATTCATCCACCTATGGTCAGCTGATCTTTGACAAAGACTTAAATGTAAAACCCAAAATTATAAAGTTAATCAAACAAAAAAAAGGGCAATTTAAAACAACACAATAACAACAACAACAGAAAAAACAAACTCACTACCATTGAGCTGATTCTGACTCATAGCAACCCCCTTTGGGTTTCTGAGATGGTAAATCCTTACGGAAGTAGATTGCCCAGTCTTCCTTTCATGGAATGGCTGGTGAGTTTGAACTGGCAACTTTCTACCTAGCAGTAAAATGCCATAGGCACCACTCCACCAGAACTCCTTGAAGCAAACTTAGGGGCCCTAAAAATAGCATTAATAGATGCCAATCCTAAGTAAAATTGCATAAAAAGTAGAAGATAAACTATATGACTGAGTTTCTAAAAGTTAAATTCTTATGTGAATCAAAAGATTTATCCAAAGGAGTAAAAAGAGAAATTACAGTTTGAGAAAAATATTCCACAGGGACATAACTGACAAGGAACTTATGTCTAAGAGTGGTAGAGAAGCACCAACACCTCAACAGAAAAAAGACAATCAATCTAATTAAAAATGGGCAGAAGACATGAACATAGATGAAGATATTCAGATGACCAACAAACATAAAAAATGTTTGAAATCATCAGCCATTAGAAAGATACAAATCAAAACAACCATGAGATACCATCTCACCCCAGCAATAATATCAAAGTTTTACAAGACGAATATAACAGATGCTGGTGAGGATGTAGAGAGATCAGGACTCTCATACACTGCTGATGGGGTATAAAATAATAGAGCCACCATTGAAAATGGTACAATGATTCCTTAAAAAGTTTGGAAATAGAACTACCATTAGATCCTACAATCCCAGTACTAGGTATATATTGTCAAGAAGTGAGAGCCAGAACATGAATAGATACATGCATACCCATGTTCATCATAGCACTATTCACAACAGCAAAGATATGGAAACAACCTAAGTGCCTGTCATCAGAGGAATGGATAACAATAAATAATAATGTAGAATCTTTGAAACACCGCAAAACATGGATAAACTTTGAAGACTTTATGCTAAGTGAAATAAGTCAGTCACAGAAGGACAGGAATTGACCAGTATTGTGTTAGTCCATTCTTATAAAAAGTCAAGGAAAAGTTTATATACTGTAGGAAACTTCTTTTTTTTTTTTTTTTTGGTTACCAGGGATGGGAGAAGAGTGGAGGGAAAATTGCTAGATAAATAAAAGACGAGTATTGAGTTTGGTGAATGTAAAGGCAGTTTACCAAAGGTGCATGAGCAAAACAATAACACTAAGGAAAATGAAGACAGAGAGAGGTGCACAAGAGGTACACACAAGATAAAGAGTTTTACATATATACTACTGCATTATCAGTGATAACAAACATTAACCTACAAGTAGACGCACAGGTAGACATGTTAAATGACCAAGTATGTCTAGGAAAAAGAGAATATACTCATGACCATATATAGATTTGGCAGATGATATTTTTACATACCTATTCATATGTGCTATAAGAATGTCCAGAGAAAAAGAAAACTAATGGCACAAAATGATGATAACTTCTTAGCTATAGCCAAACTCTCTGAGGGAATGAGTCATTGGGCCCACAGGTTTGGGACCATAGTCATGGGGGACATCAAGTACAAATGATATAACCAAAAAAAACCTCATTGCAGTCGAGTCATATCCAACTCATAACAACCCCTCCTCAGGTTTCCCAGGTGGTATAACGACAGATGATTGCCCAATCTTCCTTGCAAAGAGTGGCTGGTAGGTTTGAACCACCAGCCTTCTGGTTAACAGTCAAATTCCTTAGGCACCACACACTATAGTTCCCAAATGGCATAACACACTACACAAAAACATTGTTTTACATCCTGCTTTGATGAATAGCTACTAGGATCTTAAAAGTTTGCAAGCAGCCACCTAAGATGCAACAACTGTTCTCTCCACATCTGGAGCAAAGAAGAATGAAGAAAACCAAAGACACCTGGAAATAATTAGTCCAAGGGACTAATGGAGCACGGGAAGCTTAACCTGAAGGACCCTCAGACCAGAAGAACAAGATGGTACCTGTCTACCATTGCCAATTACTCAGAAATGGACTAAAATAGGAGATCCTTTATAGAATGGGAGAACAAATATGGAACAAAATTCAAAATAATAAAAAAGACCAGTTTTTCTTGTCTGATACATACTGATGAAATCCCTAGGGTCCTTTGTCACACTTCTGGCCTGGAATTTAACTCACTCCTGTGGCTTCTAGCCAAACAATAAAGTAGAGTGTAAGGTGTACTTGTACACTGGGAAGTGTACTCATTAGAATGATCAACGAATGGAGATCAAAAGGGCAATATTTGCACAAGGAGATAGCTCAAAGGGCAGGAACACACAGGAAAGGACACAGGGAAAAGATAACCACAGGAAGAAGTGAGAAGGCAGCTGTTGCATTGCAAGGATTGCAATCAATGTCATTATACAAAATGTGTATGAAAAGTGAATTTTCTCTGTAAACATTCACCTAAATCACAATTTAAAAAAAATTATTTAAAAATGTGGCAAATAAAGCAAAATTAAAGGCATTAGTCTACCAGATTTTATGTTTGACTAGAATGATATATTAATGGAGAAAATGTGTTCTTGATTCAAGTGGAAAAAAATAAATCAATATAAGGTGTTGTTAAGCACCTTCTAATGGGCTCCGACTCATAGTGACCCTATGTACAACAGAACAAAATAGCGTCAAGTCCTGTGCAATCTTGATAATCCTTGCAATGCCTGAGCCCATGGTTGCAAGCACTATGTCAATCCATCTTGTTGAGATTTTCGCTGACCTTCTACTTTCCCAAGCATAATATCCTTCTCCACAAAATGGTCCCTTTTGACAACATGAAAAAAGTTCATGAGAAGAAATGTGGTCATTCTCGCTTCTAAGGAACATTCCAGCTGGACTTCTTCTAGGACAGATTTGTTTCTTCTGGCAGTCCATGGTATTTTCAGTATCCTTTGCCAATACCACAATTCAAAATCAACTCTTCTTTGACCTTCCTTATTAATTGTTTAGCTTTCACATGCATATGAGGTGATTGAAATACCATGGCTTGGGTCTGGCACAACTGAGTCTTCAAAGCGGCATGTTTGCTACTTAACACCCTGACCATAGAAGCCTTCAATATTGCAATTTGAGGCTTGAATTTTTTATTCTGTTCTTTCAGCTTGAGAAATGCTGAGCGTGTTCTTCCGTTTTGGCTTTTTATCACCACAACTTTGCTTATTTCATTATAACATTTACTTTGTTTTATCAAAATTTGAAATATTCTATTCAGCTCTTTAATTTGCTTTAGGTACTCTCCATTCAAAAGCAAGTTTCAGAGTTTCTGCTGACATGCATTTTGGTCTTTTTTTCATTTCTTGTCTATTTAATGTTTGCTTTTTTCATGTATGATATTCTTGATATCATCTCACAACTTGTCTGGCCTTTGATCGTTGGTGTTCAATATATCAAATATATTCTTCATATGGTCTCTAAATTAAGGTGGGATATAATCAAGGTCATATTTGGCTCTCTTGGATTTGTTTTAAATTTCTTCAGTTTCACCTTGAACTTGCATAAGAGCAATTGATGGTCTATTCCTCAGTCAGCTCCTGGCCTTGTTTTGACTGATGATATTCAGTTTCTCCATCGCCTCTTTCCACAATATGTACTTCATTTGATTCCTGTGTAAATCATCTGTCAAAGTCCATGTGTATAACCACCATTTATGTTGTTGAAAAAAGGTATCTGTGATGAATAAGTCATTGGTCTTGCAAAGCTCTATCATAAGATCTCAGGTGTCACTTCTGAGTGACACCAAGGCCATATTTTCTAACAACTGAAACTTTTTCTTTGTTTCTAACTTTTCACATTCCAGTCACCACCACCAATTATCAATAAATCTTTATTGCATGTTTTATCAATTTCAGACTGCAAATGTTAAAAATCTTCAATTTCTCCTTTAACTTCGAGTGATTGATATATAAATTTGAATAATAGTAGTTTTAATTGGTCTTCTTTGTAGGCATACAGTATTACCTTATCACTGACATCATTGTACTTCAGGACAGATCTTGAAATGTTCTCTTTGATGATGAATAAGATGCCATTCCTCTTCAATTTGTCATTCCCATCATATAGACCATATGATTGTCTGATTCAAACTCCCCAAAGCCAGTCCATTTTGTTTCACTGGTGCCTAGGATACTGGTCTTTATGTATTATTCCATTTCATTTTTCACAAGTTCCAATTTTTCCATATTCATACTTCATACAGTCCACGTTCTGATTATTAATGAATCTTTGCAGCTGGTTCTTCTCCTTTTGTGTGATGCCCCATCAACAAATGAAGCTCCTGCAAGGTTTACTCCATCCACATTATTAAGGTCAACTCTACTTTGAGGATACATTTTCCCCAATCATATTTTGAATGCCTTTCAACCTGAGGGGCTCATCTTCCTGCACTTATTAGATAATGTTTCACTGCTATTCATAAGGTTTCCAGTGGCCAGTTTTGTCAGAATCGGATGGTCTTGTCTTTCTTCTTAGTCTTTATTAGTCTGGAAACTCTGCTGAAAACTGTCCACCATAGGTGACCATGCTGGCACATAAATACCAGCTGCTGGCATCCAGCCTCACAGCAACACTCAAGGCACTCCAGGAGGACAAACTTAACAGATGACTTGTCGATAGAAGAAAACAGTGGTTGGAAAATAGAATGGTACTTAATAAGTCAATTGACTTTTTTTTTAACTTTTGAGTCAATTGACTTTGGACAGGTTGTTGTTGTTGTTATGTGCTGTCAAGTGGGACCTGACTCATAGCAACCCCTCCTTGAGTTTCCGAGGCTGTATCAATATGGAAGTAGATTGCCCAACCTTCCTTCTGAGGAAAGGTGGGTTTGAACCACCAGCCTTCTGGTTAGCAGTAAAGTGTCTTAGGCACTATGCTATCAGAGCTCCCCAACTTTGGACATAGTACTCAACAAATTCAATTTCAAAACTGAAGTTTCTTTTTAAGTACTACAGAAACAATTAGATAACCATCTGGACAAAATTAAGATCAAATTCTACCGTAACCCATACACACTAAGTCTTGTGTATGTTTAACTTGTAACTGCTTTAACTTGTGATTCAAGGTGAGAGGCTATTTGATTATTCTCTTTATCTTCTCCTTTTCTTCCATCCTTTATTCCCTACTTCCTTTATTCTTTTACTTTCCTCTTATTTTCTTCCCTTTTTCCCTTGCCTAGCCTATCATTTCCTTTTCTTTCCTTCTGCCTTTCTTCCTAGTTACTGCCTTCCTTCCTTCCTTCCTTTAGGTCTATATAGCTGAGTTTAAAAAAAAAAAAAAAAAAAAAAACTTTTTAAATTGGAATTATTATATTGTATTGTAAAAATTAAAAAAAAAATGAAATTGTGTACCCTCCATTAATATTGGTCATTCTTCATAATTAATATACAATGAAACGTAAGAAGAATATTCAAGTTTTGGTATTAGGACATCGTTCTATCATTGCCAATTTGTTGTTTTAAATACATTTTCAATAGAGGCAACCTCTAAAGGTGGCTAACAAACTAGAAAACAGTTAGTCAATTTTATTTTTTGTGTTTATAATTCCAAATAGATAATTTGATTGATAGCTATATCTTACAAGGTGTAAAATAAAGAGTATTAATACAATTATGCACATTTGTGCATCAGATTAGCATTACTGCTAAAAATTAAGATAAACAGTTTAACAGTTATAGTCACTTTTCTGATATTTGATCAAATAATGAGCATTTTCTGGATGTAATGAGGGTTTTTTTTGGATTGTTTTATTTTTTGCTTTTACTATTTCCTTTTAACCTATCAATAAATTAATATATCTGTTATTTTGTATATTTGGTACTCTTTGAGCAAAGATAAAAAATATTCAAATACAAATTTATATAGAATCTCTGTACTTCCTGCACTTTTTTTTTCTGTAAAACTAAATCTGTTCTATTTTTTTTTTTCCAAAAAATCAACTAAACATGAAATATCCAGGAACATATGAATTTGCCTGTTTTTCCATCCCTTTCATACCTGAATGAATCATAAACATTTGAGCAGAGACACATTTCAAATAAATAGTATCAGTTTAAGTCTATGCTGTATCAGCTCTTAGGAAAGATTCTTGGAATTCAAATATCACTTTAATTACTGAATTTTTTTTAACAAAATAGGAAATAGTACCAAGCAAAACAAACAAAAAGTGCAAATTATCTTTATGTCTGTATATGCCTTACTTGGTTCATATATTTAACTTCAAATGGTTTTCTTATGCTTTTATTTTTTTATTTGACCTGTAATTAAAATGTATAGGGTTGCCATGAGTTTGATTTAGGTTTTTTTTTTTTTTTTTTGAGTATAAATATATTGTTTAAATTCCAAACAGGTTTGAAATGCTATGAGTGTACTTCAAATTTTTAAAATCAAACAATAGCTGAAGTCTATTACTCACCCCTTGGTACATCTGATGCTTAGATGCTAGAACGAGAAAAGAGATTTATATTTGCCATTAAAGCCATCAATTTCTGCTGTAAATGTAAAACAAAATCATTTTTTCCAATATGCCTTTTTTTCTTTTGTGAAATAAACAGGAATTTTTGTTTTGGTTGTTGGGTTGGCACACAGGAGAAAGTACAAAAGTGCAATGTCATACAAGTTGTTTAACAACCTAGTTACATGACCCTTGGTTGCATTATAAAGCTACCATTTTGTTTCTCTGAAATAGGATAAATGTTATCAAAATTTAAAAAAATAGTAAATGTATTGTCATATGAAATCTCATAATTCTGTCTACCTGTTTACATTTGTTATTACACCTCTTCCCAATATCAGTTTCTAGGAATTAGGACTGATTTTATGGGCTTGCCTCACATGAAGCAAACTCACCTCTACCCGAGGTTTTGGGATATGATCAATCAGAACCCAGAAGTATCGTATGTACTAGTTAGTGGCACATAGTCTTATTGTATCCCTGTTTTTCTGTTGCAGTTACTGATAGGTCTCCTCTGAGTCTTGAAGACCACTGAATAAAAATTAAATAATGTTTCTGCAAATCTGAATTTGGCTCTGTGTTCTACATTTGAGTTTTGTACCTTGCCTTAGAAATCAAGAACCATCTTTGAACCCTGTAATAACTGTATATAAAACATATTCTCAGTGACCGTCTTAATTTTCATATTGTATCCATTATACCAATTTTTATAAAACCAAGATTCTTCCTTATATGTTTGTGTGTTTTTTGGCTATTCCTTCTCAAATCTGGATTCCTATCTGAACTCAGTCCACTGATGAGAAGATGACAACCTGGTGACAGGTTTTCCGAATGCACACTGTCTTAGCTGTTTTTATATTTGTCCTTTGGGTGGTCCATTTCTGTATTAACACAGGACAAAACGTCCTGGATGTAAATTCCTCTTTTGGAACAGCATAGATGCAGTATTTCACCTGATACTATGAACTCTTTCTAAAAAATGTCATATAGTTCATACCTCCAGTTCTTACTTTACTTTGATTCATATGTATCCTTTTAAGATCTTGTATTTAGAGTTTTTCCTATCTACAATTTTCACCACATCCTGATACAGAATGTCTGTTTTGTGCTCTAAGATATGAAAATAATGAATAAGAAACATTTGACTTAGCTGTAGTATTTTTTCTTATAAAACAATAGATATTCATATAATTTGAATTTGGATTTAAACTTCTCCTCGGAAGGAAGTTTGGGAAATCCTACTTCTGTAGTGATACTGCCTTGGAAACCCAAGGAGGGGACGCTATGAGTCTGGGCCGACTCAACGGCAAATAACAACAACAACAACAAACATAAGGGGATAGCTATTTTTGGAGAGCTGTTACTTGCTGTGACATTGTCCTTTACCTACAATGTTACTTTTTTTTTTCTTCATAAGCCCATTATGTAGGTATAATACATTCATTTTTCACATAATGCTTTGATTCTCTAGTACTGCTATATCAGAAATACCACAAATGGATGGCTTTAACGAACAAGAATTTAACTTTTATAGTTCAGGAGGCTAGACATCAGAATATAAAAGTGCCAGCTGTAGGGGCTAGGTGAAGGTCCCTCGACCTTGGACTTCACCTCTGTCTCCTGTTTCTGGCCTGCTGGAGTTGCAAGCTTTTTCTGACTCACACAAATACTGGCTGCTGAGGCTGAAAAACCCAAGAAACACAGGTAAAATGGCACAATCCCAAGATTAGCAGGCAACATGGCAGGCCAAGACATGGTTAAATGTAGGGTCCAGATGTGGTAAAAGCTAGACGTGGGGTCCAGATGTGGTATAACTTTTCTCAAAGTTTCCCTGTATATACTGGAAGCAGACACACCCTGAAGGCATATGTGTGCTCACATCTTAACTCTCACAGCAGATTCCACCATGGGGAATAACTATATCCAGTTGTGGAGCACTCAAAACCACAAGCCAGTCAAGTTGACACACAACCTTAACTACCAGATGTAATAAAATAGAATTTATGAACAATTAATATCATTCATCTTCTTAGTAGTGGAATTAGGATTTGAAAACCACTCTTAATCTGTGATGTTGCCTCTAAGCATAGAGATCGGGAGTCTTCCAAGATCAGGGTATTTACTCTAATCAATTCCCTTTTTACCACCTATCCTAGTGCCTTTAGAATGGGAGAAAAATCTTAGCCCTTTGGGCTTCCCAATCATGCCAACTGATATATCTGGGTGTCTCTTTTAGGCTTTGCACACCCACCAAAATATCCCTTCACAAAAAAGGAGAATTTTAGTCCAAGGGGAGGTGTTGTGGATAGAAGTGACTCCTTTAATCAGTTTTTTTGGCAGGGCTTCCAATCTATCTTTCTTACTGGGTGTTAGGCTTCTCTCATGTTGTCAAAGGGGTTTAAATTCAAGATGGGGCAGAAATGAGCCTGGCTGGAATATGTTCTACTGCTTACTTAAAGGTCAGAAAGGACTGGATCTGGGTGGCCTTCTTCTGTTTTGTGGGCTATACAAAAAATCTCCGCTTCAGTATTGGGGTCCCAAGCCAGCTCACCTTCTTATCACTTTTCAGAGTTCTCCTTGGTTGCCTCTTGCACCATTATCAAGATTCATAGTTGATTTTAGAAGGGAAAAGCAAGGAAAAATGGTTTTACCTCATTTTCTCTGGACCAGAATCCCCCTATGTAATTCCTAAAACTATGTGAAGATTCATAATAGTTGCTTTGAATTATAATATACAGGCAGAGCCTGTAAATCTAAATATTAAAGAAAATTCCCAGATAATTATGATTAGGATATAAATAAGCTATGCAGATAAGCTGTATCTTTTGACACATGTAATTTCTAAACATGGAATAATTATTTGACTTGAATTGCCTTAACTATCCTTTGTAGGAGCTCTGGTAGCATAGTGCCTAAGGCACTTGACTGCTCACCAGAAGGCTGGTGGTTCAAACCCACCAGCCACTCCTCAGAAGGAAGGTTGGGCAATCTACTTCCATAGTGATACTGCCTCAGAAATCCAAGGAAGGGTCGCTATGAGTCAGGTCTGCCTCAGCGGCATGTAATAACAACATCTTTTGTGTTTTGATAAATAGTTGCCCTACACGTGGATGTTTAAATTAATGCCACAGTTTTTAAAGAAAAGAAACATGCCAATAATATTAATGTTGATCCCAGAAATTTACTACTTCTTTAGGGCCAGTTGTTTCTAAATGTATTCCTGTAAATTTCAAAGCAATTCAGGATTGAAGATAAGATACCCCTCTGAGGTTGTTGTTGTTATGTGCTGTCGAGTCGGACCCAACTCACAGCGACCCCTCCTTGGGTTTCCGAGGCAGTATCACTACAGAAGTCAGTTTCATTAAATAATGGCTGAAATGAGATGAGAAATAAACAAAGTTTGGTTTAAATTATTAAGTTGGCAAAAAAAAAAAACAAAAACTTGAGATTCAACCATGTTCTTTGTATATTGTTCTGATGACATTTTCTATATGGTATGGATAGTAAATTAATTAAGAGACCTGTTGCCCACAGTAGTAACAACAACAGCTGGGTAATTTGTCTCCATGGGGAATTACTATGGTTGATCGGCTGAGCTATTTTTTGCTAACTTTGAGATAATAAATCTAACATGGAAACATAACTCAACTTATTTTTCTTTTGATTAATAAGAATTTTGGGGTGTTATGAATATTCTGAAATAATTCAGGATTGCATTCATTGTAATTGGGCTTTTATTCAGTATGTCTCACAAATTCACTGTTAATAAAAGGAAAATCAATTACATATTTTTTTTTCTTTTTTTTAACAAAATTATCTTTTGCAGGGAGTATTTATGATTGCTCACTAAGAAAATTTTATAAAATAACAAAAGTTTAACAATCTCAAATCTAGATGAAGAAATAACAATCTGCTTGTTAATTTTTATTCTGTTCTTCAGTGTGGTTTTCTTAATTGGAAAGACAGAATCACAGCATAAATATTCATAGGCTATAATAGAATTCTATTTCTCATCTTTATTGGTTTTCTGTTCCATTCAAAGTAAAGTGATAAGAGCTAGCACTTTTAAATTAATGAAACTTATTTCTTATAAAATTATAGATTGCCCCACCTACCAAAAATGTTTCAGTCAATGCACACTATGAGGCACGGGTTTGTTTGTTTTAAGGAAAAAAGATATGTAAGGAAATTCTGGAAAGACAGTTTAAATCAATTTAAAAATAAAACCAAGCAAAGAATAAGTAAAACAATAGAAAATAAACAACTTGGTGGTTAATGACTGGGTCTTTTAAGTATAAAGCCATGCAATTTTTATCTTGCATAAATGAAATGTACTGAAAGAAATTTCAAAGCTTGTCCATTGTTTTTTGACTTACTATCCCAAAGTATCTCTTTCTTGAAGTAAGTAGGTTATCTTTCAAATGATTCTTAAAATTGGCATACCTATTCAATATACAGTTTACCCATCAAACTCACAATTCTTTCTGTAAGTTTATTTTGTAGTACATCAATAATTCTCTCCATCACTATTCTGAATGATAATTTGTAACCATATTTTTTCAATATGTTTTCCTTTCTCCAACAGAATTGGAAGCTATATTATACACATTATTTAAAAAAGCTATGAATAAATCTGTTTGTAAGAGGTATGTACTTTAGAATGCTTCTTAGAAGTGAGAATGGCCAGATTTCATCTCTCTCATATTTCTGTCATTTTGTCAGAAGAGACCTGTCCCTGAAAAAGAATATCATGCTTGGTAAAGTTAAGGATCAGTGAAAAAGGGGAAGACCCTCAAGGAGAGAGATTGACACAGTGGTTGCAAAGATGGGCTCAAGTATTGCAAGCATTGTGAAAGTGGTGCAAGACCTGGCAGTGTTTTGTTCTGCTGTACATAGGGTTGTTATGAGTCAGAGCTGTCTTGATGGCACCTAAAACAAGAACATTTCAATAAT
>NW_006922115.1:291407-292802 GCF_000298275.1 Orycteropus afer afer | reverse complement strand
GAAGATGGAGCAATCTACTTCTGTGGTGATACTACCTTGGAAACCAAAGGAGGGGTCACTATGAGTTGGGTCCAACTCCACGGCACGTAACAACAACAACAACACAGCTGAAGAAGGGTTTTCTTTCTTCCACTGTAGTCCATTCATAGGGTAGATGGTCTGTCCTTAGCACAACAAGTCTATGATACTGGGGCCTGATTGTCTTTCTTCTACTTAAATCATAAGGCGGAGTTTCCATGCTGGAGATAAAGGTCAAGAAGACCAAGACTACCACTCTTTTCCAGCACTCTATTCATAAAACTTGTGTCAATATGAGAGAAATCGGCCAATTTTCATACCCACAGCTCTGGATTAGTGGTTCGGAGATTTTGACCTGAGGGAATAGCAAGCCATAAGGTCAGTGAATACAAAACATCTTCTAAAGGAAATTGATTTATTTAGAACAGAGGGTAGGACAATTGAAGCCTAAAGGACTCTCATAAACAATATAGATTCTAATAGTAAGAAGATGCAGGCATCTCTATGAAAGCAATAAGTAAAAGAGTCAGGAAGCTGGTTTACAAAGAGAACCAGAGGAAGAGCCAGGGAAAAAGATCACTTGTGGTATAAATCAAAAATCAAAAATAGGCCTCAAAAACTACCTCCATCATATTTATATGGATCACAGTATACAGGGTTTGTTTGTTTTTTTTTTGTTTGTTTGTTTTGTTTTATTTTGTTCTGTTTTCCTTCAGGGCTTTGTAAAAACAAGAAAGTTATCAGCCAGCAATTAAATTAAGCGTGCTTAAGATCTGGTCCCTGACTGGTGCAAATGGTTAAAACTGCTAGTTGAAAGTTGTACATTGTCCAGAGCTGTCTTGGAAGAACTTCCTGACAATTTACTTTTGAAAAATCAGCTTTGAGAGCCCTATGGAGCACAGTTCCTCTCTGACACACATGAGGGACTGGAAGGCAACTTGAAGAGCTTGTGCAATATGAAGAGAGATATACAAGTTAATGGGCAATCAGGAAAGAGACACCCAAAAAGAGTACAACTAAAACCATTACAATCTCAGGGTAACTGTGAACATACTCACATCTGCACACTTGAAGAGCTACATCAGAGATTTCACACTGCCGGGGAATAGACTTCACTGAAATAGTACAGTCAAGTCATTAAACAAATAAATAAGTAAACAATAAAAAACTCTGAAGATAAAGAAATCAATAATCAGGGTTGTTATAATGAATTATTAAAAATGCCCAGTTTTCAACAACAACAAAATTAAAATTTAAAGAAGCAAGAAAGTATAACCTATAAATAGTAAACTAAAAAAAGGCTATCAAAAGAGCCTGTGAAAGAGGCTTATTTATTAAATGTCAGATTTAACAATATTTTAGAAGCAGTCATTATAA
>NW_006922115.1:282997-284377 GCF_000298275.1 Orycteropus afer afer | reverse complement strand
CTATCAAGCATATCCCAATATGCACAAATATCAGAAGATCAATGGGATTTTAAAAATTAAATTTTTATGTGCTTCCAAACACTTCTCCGAAAGAGTCAAAGAGAACCTACAGATTGGGAAAAAATATTTGGCAATGACATATCTGACAAGGGACTTATATCTAGAATTTATAGAATACATGTCAACAACTAAAAGACAAATATTCCAACCAGAAAATGGGCAGAAGACATGAATAGACACTTCACCAAAAGGATATTCAGGTAGTCAACAAACATATGAAGAAATGCTCATGATCATTAGCCATTAGAGAGATGCAAAACAAAACAACAATGAGATATAATCCTCCCCTAGTGCTAGTAGCAAAGTTCAATAAGACAGAAAGTAACATATGCTGGTGAAGATGCTAAGAGATCGAAACTCTCATCCTCTGCTGGTGGGACTGTAAAATGATACAACCACTGTCTAAAACAGTATGTTTATTCCTTAAAAAGTTGGAATTAGAAATACCATTTGACCCAGCCATTCCATTACTTGGTATATATCTTAATCCTAAAGAAGTAAGAGCCATGACAAGAACAGATATATGCACACCCATGTTCATAGCAGCACTATTCACAGTAGCCAAAAGATGGAAACAACCTAGGTGTTCATCAAGTGAAGAATGGAAAACAAACTATGGTACATACACACAATGGAATACTATACATCCCTAAATAATAACATAGAATCTGCAAAACACTACATAATGTGGATGAACTTGGAGGACATTATGCTGAGTGAAATAAGTCAATCACAGAGGGCAAATATTGTATTAGTCTGTTATCGTAAAAAGTCTAGGAAAGGTTTATATATGGAAGGAAAATTTCTTTGTTGGTTATCAGGGGTGCGGGGGAGGGAACATCGTTAGATAGGTAGAGATAAGAATTGATTGGGTGAAGAGATGGGAAATGTACCAAATGTGAGTGATCAACATGGTGGCATTGAGGAAGAGGAAGACATAGAGAGGTGCATGGGAGGTACAGACAACTGACAACAGTACTGCATTGTCAGTGAAGGTAAACATGGATATATAGGTGGATAGATGGATGGTCTGGCTGAACTATTAGGTATGTCTGCAGGAGGAGTGTGCCCAAGACCACGTATAGGGTTGGCAGAAAACTTTTCTACAAATATATCAGTATGTTCTGTAAGAATGTCATGTATATAGTAGAACTGACAAGGGACAAGGTTATTGTCACTTCTTAGCCACAGCCAGCTACCCACAGAAAGGGAGTAGTTGGACCTGTGGGCTTGGGACCATAGTTGCAGGGGACATCAAGATCAATTGGCATAACATACTACACAAAACATTGTTCCACATCCTACTTTGGCAAGTATCAG
>NW_006922115.1:280021-282355 GCF_000298275.1 Orycteropus afer afer | reverse complement strand
GAATTTTCTCTGTAAACTTTCACCCAAACAACAAGTTAAAAAAAAAAAAAAAAAAAACTAGCAGTGTGTGGTATGACACCTATGCTCTGTCAGGGCACACAGACTCGGATGGAATTCCTACCAGCCCAGAAGGTAAGAGGAAGCAGAAGATGGTCACATCTTCGTTTACCAAAAGTGTGAGGGCTATAAGAGTAAAAAGGGGAATATCACACCTTTCTAGTTGTCAGCTTCAATTGCTGTTTCCCATGCTGTGTTCAGCAGAGGAGCCTATTCTTTGGTTGCTGCCTGGATTGGAGTGCCGCTTGCAGATATTCAAAATGGATGCTCCCCCAAGTCAGCTAGTAGTCCACAGCTCTGTTTGTCTCCTTCTTTGCTACTTTCTTTTCCAGTTGTCAGCCACAAGTGCAGTTGCTCATGCAGAGCTTAGTGAGCAGAGACAATTCTTAGGTTGTTGCCTGAATCAGAATGCCACTTGTAAATATTCAAATTTGTTATGCCATCAGGGCAGTTGACAGTCCACAGCTCTTTGTCTTCTTATTCACTGTTTTCATTCAGGTTCTTCCATTAGTTGGTATTTAATCCACTCTACCCTTCCCTCAAAGCTCAGGATTCCAGGATTATTTTCTGTATCTGTTTCAACAGGTTTCTCATCGTTGTTGCAAAGGATCTATGGAACTTTTCTGCCTATTCTACCATCTTTCCAGAAGTTACTCTGTGCTTTTATAATGATTCTTTTGGCTATATGGCACTTTTTATGTGGTTGTTGCTGTTAGGTGTCATCAAGTCATCTCCAACTCATAGTAACCCTATGCACAGCAGAATGAAACACCGCCTGGTCCCTCGTGAGCTCCATGATTCTTGCTATACTTGAGCCCATCACTGCTGCCACTGTGTCAATCCATCTCATTGAAGGTCTTCCCCTGTTCCATTGACCCTTAACCTTACCAAGCATGACATCCTTCTCCAGGGAATGGTCCCTCCTGACAATATGACCAAAGTAGGTGAGATGAAGTCTGGCCATTCACACCTCCAAGGGGAATTCTGACTGCACCTCCTCCAGGCCAGACCTGTTAGTTCTTTTAGCAGTCCATGGTACTTTCAGCATTCACCACCAACACCACAGCTCAAAAGCATCATCTCTACTTCAGTCCTCCTTATTCATTGTCCAGTTCTCACATGCACGAGGTGATGGAAAATACCATGGCTTGTGTCAGGTGCACCTTAGTCCTCAAGGAGACATATTTGCTCTTCAGCACGTGAAAGAGGCCCTTTGCAGTTCATTTGCCCAATTCTATACATCGTCTGATGGCCTGACTGATGCTTCCATTGGCATTGATTATAGAACCAAGAAATGTGAAATCTTTGACAAGTTAAATCTTTTCTCTATTTATCATAATGCTGGTTATATATCTATTTGTGAGGACTTTTGTTTTCTTAATATTGAGATGCAATCCATACTGCAGACTGTAATCTTCAGTCTTTATCAATAAGTCCTTCAAGTCATCCTCACTTTCAGCAAGCAAAGTTATGTCATCAGCATATCGCAGGTTGTTAATGATTCTTCCTCCAATCCCAATGCCATGCTCTTCTTTGTATTGTCCAGCCTCTCAGATTATTTGCTCAGCATAACAATTGAATAAGTATGGTGAAATGATACAACCCTAACACACCCTTCTTGATTTTAAACCATTCAGTGTTCTTGTTTTCTGTTTGACTGACACCCTGCTGGTCTATGTACAGGTTCCTGATGAGCACAATTAAGTGTTCTGGAATTCCCATTTTTTTCAATGTTATCCAAAATTTGTTATGATCCACACAATTAAATGCTTTTGCATAGTAATAAAACACAGGTAAACATATTTCTGGTATGCTTTGCTTTGAGCCAAGATTCACCTGACATCAGCAATGATATCTCTCATTCCATGTCCTCATCTGAAACCAGCTTTTATTTCTGAAAGTTCTCAATCAATATACTGCTGCAACCTTTTTTGAATTAGCTTCAGTTAGATTTTACTTGCATGCTATATTAATGATATTTTTTGACATTTTCCACATTCTGTGGGATCACCTTTCTCTGGAATGGGTACAAATATGGATCTCTTCCAGTCAGTTGGCCAGGTAACTGTCTTCCAAATCTCTTGGCATAACAGAGTTGATGCTTCCAGCCGGGCATCAGTTTGAAATATCTCAATGAATATTCTGTCAATTCTTGGAGCCTTGTTCTTCACCAACTCTTTCAGTGCAGCTTTGACTCCTTCCTTCAATACCATTGGTTCTTGAACATATGCCACCTCCTGAAAAGGATGAAGATCGACCAGTTCTTTTTGGTACAGT
>NW_006922115.1:278267-279809 GCF_000298275.1 Orycteropus afer afer | reverse complement strand
TTCTGTTCAGCTGTTTTATCTTGTCATTTCTTCCATTTGCTTTAGCTACTCTTTGCTCAAGGACAAGTTTCAGAGTCTCTTCTGACATCTATATTGGTCTTTTCTTTCTTTCTCATCTTTTCAATGACCTCTTGCTTTCTTTGTGGATGATGCTCTTGATGTCTTGCAACAATTCTTCTGGTTTTGGTCATTGGTGTTTAATGCATCAAGTCTATTCTTTAGATGGTCTTTAAATTCAGGAGGCATATATCCAAGGTCATGTTTTGGCTCTCATGGACTTGTTTTAATTCTCTCAAATTTAAGTTGAACTTGCATATGAGCAGTTGATGGTCTGTTTCACAATCAGCTCCTGGCCTGGTTTTGGCTCAAGATATTGAGTTTTTCCATCTCCTTTTGCCACAGATGTTGTCAATCTGATTCCTTTGTATGCCATCTGGCAAAGTCCTTGTGTATAGCCACCGTTTGTGTTGTTGAAAAAAGGTATTTGCAATGAATAAATAATTTGTCTTGCAAAATTCTATCATGTGATCCAGTGTTATTTCTGTCACCAAGGCCAAATGTTCCAACAACTGGTGATTCTTCTTTGTTTCCAACTTTGGCATTCCAATCACCAGTGATAAGCAACACATCTTGATTGAATTTTTGGTCAATTTCAGACTCCAGAAGTTGATAAAAATTTCCTCATCTTTGGCTTTGGTGGTTGGTGCATAAATTTGACTAATAGTAGTATTAATGGGTCTTCCTTGTAGATGTATGGATATTATCCTGTCACTGACAGCATTTCACTTCAGGACAGATCTTGAAACATCCTTTGTGACGATGAATGCCAAGTCATTCTTCAATTTGTCATTCCAAGCATAGTAGATCAAATGGTTATCAGATTCATGGCCAAAACTGGTTCATTTCAGCTCATTAATGCCTAGGATATCAATCAATATGTGTTCCATTATATTTTTGACCACTTCCAATTTTCTTAGATTCATACTTTGTACATTCCATGTTCTGATTATTAAGGGATGTTTTTGGGTGTTTTTCCTCAATTTGACTAGTGCTATATCAGCACATGGAGCTCCTGAAAGACTTGCTTTATTCATATCATTAATGTTGGTTCTATTCTGATGAGGCAGCTCTTTCCCAGTCCTATACTGAAGACAAGGGGCTTGTCTTCCTGCACTGTGTTGGAAAATGTTTCCAAGTTATTCATAAAGTTGGTTAGTAATGTATCAGACGGTGTTTCTCTGCTATTCATAAGGTTTTCCATGGCTAATTTTTGAGAAGTGAATGGTCTCCTCCTACTTAGTCTTTCTTAGTCTGTAAACTGCTTTGAAACCTGTTCCTTATGTGTAACTCTACTGGAGTGGTACTCCTTACAAATTCATATAAATGTGAAGTTAGGCTTTTCCATTTCTCCAATAAAGACTGTTGAAATTTTCTTCATGATTTCATTGACTCTTTAGATCACTTTGGGTGGTATTGATATGTCAACAATAGTAGGTCTTCCAGTCCAAGAACACAGGGAGTCTTTTGTTTTACTTGAGTCTC
>NW_006922115.1:275914-278017 GCF_000298275.1 Orycteropus afer afer | reverse complement strand
TTGCACATGTGCACATGTTTTAAAGAAACTTACAGACTGAGACAGACTATGAAGAAGGAAGATGCCATCCACTTCTCAAAGAATTGGCCAGGGAAAACCTTATGAATAGCACAGAAACACTAACTAATACATCACTAGGCAAATTTATAAATAGCCTGGAAACATTACCTGATATAAGCCCATTAGGTTGGAAGGCACTAAAAATACAACTGGGAAAGAGCTCCCTCATCAGAGTAGAACCAATCTTAATGATATGGATAAAGTAAAGCTCTTGGGACTTCTGTTTGTTGACTTGGGACTGTTCAAATTGAGGAGAAACAGCTATAAACATCCACTAATAATCAGAAGAACATGGAATGTAAAAAGTATGAATCTAGGAAAATTGGAAGTTGTCAAAAATAAAATGAAATGCATAAAGATTGATATCCTACATATTAGTGAGCTGAAATGTACCTGTTTTGGCCATTTTGAATCAGACAACCATATAATCTACCGTACTGGGCATGATAATTTGAAGAGGAATGGCTTGGCATTCATAATCACAAAGGATGTTTCAAGATCTGTCCTGAAGTGCAATGCTGTCAGTGATAGGATAATATCCATACACCTACAAGGAAAACCAGTTAATACAACTATTATTCAAATTTACACACCAAGCACCAAAGCCAAAGATGAGAAAATTGAAGATTTTTATCAACTTCTGCAGTCTGAAATTGACTGAAAATGCAATCAAGGTGTGTTAATTAGCACTGGTCATGGGAATGCAAAAGTTGGAAACAAAGAACCATCACCGGTAATTGGTAAATTTGGCCTCAGCTACAGAAATAACACTGAAGATCACATGATAGAATTTTGCTAGACCAATGACTTATTCATTGCAAATGCCTTTTTTCAACAACAGAAACAGTGGCTATACATGTGGACTTCACCAAATGGAGTACACAGGAATAAAAATGACTGCATCTGTGGCAAGTGGGGGTGAAAAAACTCAATATCTTCAGCCAGAACAAGGCCAAGAGATGATTGTGAAACAGACCATCAACTGCTCATATGTAAGTTCAACTCAAAGTTGAACAGAATTAAAACAAGTCCTCCAAAGCCAAAATATGATCTTGAATATATCCCTCCAGAATTTAGAGACGTCTAAATAATTGATTTGATGTATCGAACACCAATGACAGAAAATCAGAAAAATTATGGGATGACATCAAGAACATCATCCATGAAGAAAGCAAGAAGTCATTAAAAAGATAAGAAAGGAAGAAAAGATCAAGATGGATGTCAGAAGAGACTCTAAAACTTACCCTTGAATGGAGAGTCGCTAACACAAATGGAAGAAATGACAAAATAAGGAACTGAACAGAAGATTTCAAAGAGCAGCTTGAGCAGACAAAGTCAATTAATATAATGAAATGTGCAAAGGCCTGGAGTTAGAAAAGGAAAAGGGAAAAACACCCTTGGCATTTCTTAAGATGGAAGATCTAAGGAAAAAATATAAGCCTTGTGTTGCAATATTGAAAGATTATATTGGCAAGATACTGAATGATGGAAGAAGCATCAGAAGAAGATGGAAGGAATATGGAAAGTCACTGTACCAAAAATAACTGGTCGATCTTCATCCATTTCAGGAGGTGGCATATGATCAAGAACCAATGGTACTGAAGGAAGAAGTCAAAGCTGCACTGAAGGATGTGGTGAAGAACAAGGCTCCAGAAATTGACAGAATATCCATTGAGATGGTTCAACAAATGGATTCCCCACTGGAGGCACTCACTTGGCTATGCCAAGGGTTTTGGAAGATAGCTACCTGACCAACTAACTGTAAAAGATCCATATTTGTACCCATTCCACATCCCACAGAATGTGGAAATTATCAAACAATATCATTAATATTGTATGCAAGTAAAATCTTACTGAAGATAATTCAAAAACAGTTGTATTAGTATATTGACAGATAACTTCCAGAAATGCAAGGCTGGATTCAGAAGAGGATGAGGAACAAGGGATATCATTGCTGATGTCAGATGGATCATGGCTCAAAGCAAAGAATATCAGATTGATGTTTACTTATGTTTTATTGATTATGCAAAAACATTTAATTTC
>NW_006922115.1:267974-274669 GCF_000298275.1 Orycteropus afer afer | reverse complement strand
TACATGTCACCACAGTAGGACAAACTGACAGACAAGTTTGTCTTGCTGTTGGAGACCTCTCATATCACCCCCACCTGGGTCCCTGTGGCTGACTGTACCTCTGTCTGGCTTCCTGGCTTTTAATCCCCTTCCTCCTGCTCTTCTGGCCTGCTGCTTTGGGCATCCCTGAGTTGTCCCTGGGGCTGCTGACTGCTCCTCTGTCTGGTTCCTGGCTTTTAATCCCCTTTCTCCTGTTCTTCCTGCCTGCTACTTTGGGCGTCCCTGAGTTGTCTCTCCTTACCTGTAACCCTGGGGCACTTCTGTTCTGGAGGAAGTGCAGCCAGAATGCTCCTTGGAAGCAAGAATGGCCAGACTTGTCTCACCTATTTTGGCCATGTTGTAAGAAGGGACCATTCCCTGGAGAAAGAATGTCATGCTTGGTAGGGTGGAGGGTCGACGAAAGAGGGTGAGGCCTTCAACGAGATGGATTGACACGGTGGCTGCGATTATGGGCTCAAGTATAGCAGGGATTGTGGGGCTGGTGCGGGATCAGGCAGTGTTTCGTTCTGCTGTGCCATGGGGTCGCTATGAGTCGGAAACCACTATACGGCACTTAACAACAACAACAACAGCTAAAAGATCTAGCAAATCTCTCCTGGAGGAAGTGCGGCTGGAATGCTCCTTGGAAGCAAGAATGGCCAGACTTCGTCTCATCTACTTTGGTCATGTTGTCAGAGGGACCATTCCCCGGAGAAGGATGTCATGCTTGGTAAGGTGGAGGGTTGATGGAGGAGGGGAAGGTCCTCAACAAGATGGATTGACACGGTGGCTACTGCGATGGACTCAAGTATAGCAAGGATTGCAAAGCTGGCGGGGGCTGGGTTTTGTTTCATTCTGTTTTGCATAGGGTCACTATGAGTCAGAGACAGCTTGAATGCACACAACAACAACAATGAAGTTTTATAGTTTTCAGTGTACACTTCTTCTACCTCCTTAGTAAAATTTATATTGAAGTACATTCATGTACTATTTTAAATGCAATTTTTTTTTCTTTTTTCTTAATTTCTATTTCAGATTCTTCATTTCTAACACAGAAAAAAAAAAAAAAAACAAACCTAAAGTTTATGTACTGATATTGTGGTCAGTAATCTGGCTGAAATATTTAATTATCTCTGATAATTTTCTTGTGAATTATTGGGAGGTTTAATACATAGGATAATATCATTTGTAATTAGATATATTTTTACTTCATATTTTCAAAATTTGGTGCTTTCTTTTATTTATTTTTATTCTTTAATTGGTATGACTAGAACCTCCATTAACATATTGTACAGCAGAGGTAAAAGTGGGCCTCTTCTTTTTAATTTCTGATGTCAGGATGAATTCATTCACCCTTTCACCATTGTGTATGATATTTACTGTGTGATTTTTCACAAATGCCTTTATCATGTTAAGAAATTTTCCTTCAATCTTCAGATGGCAGACTTTTTTTCTTTTTTTTTCCAAAAAATGTTGAATTTGTCAAATGACTAGCTCTATTGAGATGATCATTTAAGTATTTTCCTGTATTCAAATTAATGTATTACACACATTGATTTACACACATTAATTACCATTTGGTAATTATATATAATCTTTTTAGTATGCTGTTTGATTAACTTTGCCAGTATTATGTTGATGATTTTTGCATTAATATTCAGGAAGGATATTTATTGGTAGTTTTGTTTTTTTGTAATGTTTTTATCTGGTTTTGATATCTACATAATGTTGGTTCCAAAGAATGGAACCAGAAGTTTTCCCTTTTGTGCTATTAGTATGTGAAAAATTTTGAGAAGTATCGGTGTCATTTCTTCTTTTAATATTTGGTAGAATTAATTAGTAACAGCATCAGGTCCTGGATTTTCTTTATTTGATAGGTTTTTTTTTTTATTACTGATTAAACCTCTTTAATTGTTACAAGTCTGTTAAGATATTCCATTTCTTCTTAAATCAAGTTAGATAATTTTGTGTGTTTTTATGAAATTATCCATTTTATCTGGATTAACAATTTTTTGGCATAGCAGTTGTGCACAGTAGTCCCTTATAATCTTTTATGTTGTTATATGATTTGTAGTGATTTTTCTACCATTGTTTCTAGTTGTAATTATTATAGCTTCTCTCATTTCTCTTAGTCTAGCTAAAAGTTTGTTCACTTTATTGATTTTTTTCGTGGAACCAACAGTTGATTTTATTGGCTTTCATTTTTCTATTGTCTAATTTACCTTTCCTCTAACCTGTTTTATTTTTTTTTTTCCCCATTCTTGAGTTTGGCCTTAGTGTGCTCTTCTTTTTCTAATTCTTCAAGATGTGACTTTTGGTTATTGATTATATAACTTTCTTCTCTTTTAATCTAACCATTTATATTTGTTCCATGGAAAATAAATAGTAGAAAGTAAATCGATGAATTTTTGTAGATAATAATTGCCTTCTTTATCATGGAAAATTTTGAACATGCAGAAAACAAAGAAAGAATACAATGCTCTGTACTCACCTTCATCCACTTCTCCTCTCCTTTTATTATTTTTAATCACATTACATAATACTAGATATCCTTACAACTGGACCAATAAATAGCATCATGATAAAAGGAGAAAATATTGAAGTAGTCAAGGATATCATTTTACTCATATCTATAATTAACACTGATGAAGGCGACAGTGAAGAAATGAAACAGTATATTGCATTGGTCAAATCTGCAGCAAAAGACCTGTTTCAAGATGTCACTTTGAGAACTAAATTATAGTCTTTTCAGTCACCACATACACATGTGAAACCTGGTAAATGAATAAGGAAGAACAAAAAATTGGTGTTTTTGAATTATGGTGTTTATAAATACTAAATAAACCATGGTCGGTTAGAAGAATGAACAAATCTGTTTTGGGAAAATTACAGCCCGAAATTCTCCTTAGAATGCAGGATGGTAAGACTTTGTCTCATGTACTGTGTGGACATGTTATCCAAAGGGACTGGTCCCTTGGAGAAGGACATCATGCTAGGTAAAGTAGAGGGTCATCAAAAAAGAGGAAGACCTCCCATGAGATGGACTGAAAAAAATGCAACAATGGGTTTAAATATAGCAATGCTTGTGAGGATAGCATTGGACTACGTACGTAGTGTTTTGTTCTTTTGAACACAGAGTTGCTACCAGTCAGAACTGACTCAATGGCACCTGATAATAACAACAACAACAGATATCATGTAACTTTAAATATAAGTATTTTGGTAAGTATTTATTAAGGATAAGGATTCCTTTTCAAAATAATTATTTAGGTAAATTTGAAAATGATTTTAAAAAATGCTGAAAATATTCACTGTCTTGTTAGATGGATGGTCATATTGATCAATGGCAAAGTACATATATATATATGTGTGTGTGTGTGTGTGTGTGTGTGTATAATGACTCATAGCGTATATAAGGAGTTCTGGTGGCATAGGGCCTAAGGCACTTGACTGCTAACCAGAAGGCTGGTGGTTTAAATCCACCAGCAACTCCTCAGAAGGAAAGGTGGGCAATCTACTGCTGTAGTGATACTGCCTCAGAAACCCAAGGAGGTGTCACTAAGAGTCAGATGTCTGTCATGTATATAATAGACTTGCTGAACTATATAAGTATCTCTATGCAACAATATGAAAAAAAAGATCACGTTTTTTTATTGATGGTTATAGTTTTCTTCATAAATGTTTGGAAAATACAAGGTTAAAATTTTCAATTGAATAGATAGTAATGTCATCTCTGCCAGAGGAGAAAAGTTCATTTGGAAGTGGAGAGGGTGTGAAGTCATTGGTTAATGTGTCACTTGTCTATTTTCCAAGATTAGAAACAATTGCTGACCTCTATCTTTTGCTAGCCTCTGTCACCTTTCATTATAAGCCACTTTGGTGATGTAGTGGTTAAAGTAGTCAGAGGTTGAATGAAAAGTCAGTGGTTTGAACTTACTAGTCACTCTGAGAGGAGCTCTGGTACCATAGTGCCTAAGGCACTTGATTGTTAACCAGAAGGCTGGTGGTTTAAATCCACCAGCAACTCCTCAGAAGGAAAGGTGGGCAATCTACTGCTGTAGTGATACTGCCTCAGAAACCCAAGGAGGGGTCGCTATGAGTCGGGGCCAACTCGACAGCACAAAACAATAACAAAACAGTCACTCTGAGGGAGAAACATGTGGCAGTCTTCTTTGGTAAAGATTACAGACTTGCAAACCCTAGGGGACAGTTTTACTTTGTCCTACAGGGTCATTATGAGTCAATATCAACTCAATGGCAATGGATTTGGTTTTTGCTTTTGGTATCACCCTGCACTTATTTACCTATTGTAAAGCCTCATTTTTTAAAAGCAGTGATAGCATACACCTAATCTCATGCAGTTTTTCACCTCTCCTTTACTCATTTGTTTTTGGGGTATATGTAGCTTTTGTATTTAGCTTGACAAGTGATGCTAAACAATGGAATGTGTTTTGGTAAGATCCATTAAAAAAATCTTTTCAAAAGCCAAAGATAATGTCACTCTGTCACAGGCTTTGAAATTTTGGAGATAAAAACTACAAAACTGAATTTGAAGTAAAGTTATTTTTCCTGTCTCTCCTGATATTGCTTCTTAAGGACCCTGCTGCTCAGAGCAAAAAACATATAAAAAGATCATGAAATATTACATCAATGGACTTGTATTACTTATAACTTTTGGTCAAAATACATCTATTTGAGTATGGAGGCATCATTAACTTTATAGAGTAGATATATAGTATTTGGAAAATCACATACGAGTCTATAGACTAAATTGGCATCTATATTTTATATTTCATTACAAAACTCCCAATCTCTGGCTATTGAAATAACAGTCCTAGAATTGAGCAAAATGAAAATAATAGTGGAAATAAAAAAAGAAACCAAACAAAAACAAGCCACAATGCACTTATCCAAAATATTTCACTCTCTCACGTTGCTTACATACATTTTATATAGCAATAATGATTTTATGTGTGGCAATTTTTTTTTTACTTTCATTACTTGCTCTATAAACTTGATTAGAGTATTGCATTCTACAAATATTTACAATCATATCCACATTTTCAGTAATTGTTGGTTACTAAAAACTTCAATTCATGAGGAATATGTTAAACAATAATTATATTGCTATAACATACTCATTACAACTTCATCTTACCATCCTCTGATCATGGACTTGAACTAACTGGCATATTATCACTGTTGCTATTTCTGTGTTTTAAACATTTTACTCAAAACTCTGTCATCCCTTAAATCAAAGTCTTGTCTGTTTACAACCCATTCTCATTACTTAATTTTCTGAAAAGTTTAGCACTTAAACTCTCATCATTGGCAATCTGTTTTAACATTTTTCAGTTTTTTAAAAATGACTTTTTGTGTCTATATTACTTACCCATGTCCCTAGATTAAGAGTCCTGGTGGCACAGTGTTTAAAGTGCTTGACCTCTAACCAAAACATTGGCAGTTCAAATCCACCAGCTGCTTCATGGGAGAAAAAGGTAGCAGTATGCTTTCATAAAGATCACAGCCTTAGAAACCCTATGGGATTTTTCCACTCTGTCCTATAGGGTCATTATTTGGCAGAATCAACTTGATGACAGTGGGATTTCTGAGTTTGGTGCCTAGATTGTAAGTCTTTTGTTGTGGCCAAATATCAAAACGATACTGAAAATACCATCCTAAGAAAAGATGAATAGGCATCGTCCTGTGCTAAACCAGAATGACTATTGATTTTTCAGCTATTGTCTTAATTTTCCAGGGCTGCCAAAACAAACTTTGATAAACTGAGTGTCTTAAACAGCAGAAACCAATTTTCTTACCATTCAGGAAGCCGGAAGTCTGACGTCAAGGGGTTCAGTTCTTTCTGGAGGTCCAGAGGGGAAACTGTCCCATGGCTTTAGTGTAGCATCTAGTGGTTGCTGGCAGTCCTTGGTGTTTCTTGGCTTATTGTCATTCCAAACTCTAATATTGTCTGAACTTTGCTTTCTTCTCTGTGTTCTCTCCTCTTCATATATATATATACACTTGTTGTTGTTGTTATGTGCCGTCAAGTCGGACCCAATTCATAGCAACCACTCCTTGGGTTTCTGAGGCAGTATCACTACGGAAGTAGATTGCCCCATCTTCCTTCCGAGGAGTGGCTGGTGGGTTTGAACCGCCAGCCTTCTGGTTAGCAGTCAAGTGCCTTAGGCACTATGCTACCAGAGCTCTTTTAACCCACTATAACTGTTTAAAATAAACATGTAAGTCATCATTATTTTTCATTGCATTAGAAGCAATGACTATTCTTTTGTCCCAGGATGCAGGCATAGTGGCAGCTCATTGCTGATGAATATAAAACTGCTAGCTTTCATTATGATTCCCACTCCTCATTTTAAAAATCCCAAAGCATAAAACTCATGCTCACTCTGTCTCTGTCTCTGGCCCTCTCTCCCTCTCTCTTACACACGCAAATAGGCCTTTCCAGCTCCAAAACTTGGCATATGGAATCCTCGTATGTCTCTTTTGAGATTTATCCTTCCCATTAAATAACTATGAAATCAATCATCTTTCTCATATGCATCTGTTTATATTCACTTTAAGAAAATGAAATGCTGTAGCTTGCATTCTCTGCACCTATTACATTTGCTTTTCATGGCTACCATAGAAGTAACTGGATAACCATAATGATTTTTTTT
>NW_006922115.1:257740-267759 GCF_000298275.1 Orycteropus afer afer | reverse complement strand
ATGTAAATAAGTATGTCTCTGTACAAGGGAGGAACTTGGAATTTTTAAATGGAAGTTTCCTTCTTCCGTTTGCCAAAAATATCTCATATGTGAGCAACTGATAATCTTCTTATTAATTCAACTCAATACAGTCTACAACAGTAGAAGACTTTAATGAAAATTAGAAGGAATTTATCGAATATCTGAATATTTCAAAACAATGCAAGGTGTGGCAATGAGGTCAGAAATATTTCTGTTTAACTTTTAAAACATTGCAAAGATTACTTTTACCCTTCTTTGAAAATGTATCTTTGTAATTTTTAAAATACTTCTTTTCCAGATCAAAACATTAAATAGACCTCTAGTTAGTCAACTAAAGCCCAGGCCTGACTCACCAACTTAAGAATTGTAAAGTAAGTACAATATAGCTTCAGATAACTAGGTATACTGTCTTAGAGCTCCTTTACTGTTGAGAAGTGCTCTACTTATTATTCAACTTATAGCCATCTTATGGAAACATCATATGCCCAAGAAAATGTTACAGTTAGAGTTTTTCCTAAAGCATGCATTTAAGAGAGCTAAAGGATTTAAAGAGATGCCCCCCAAATTTGTAGTCAAGATAAATAATATTTTATTTGAAGTTGCCAGATGAAATGCAGGATACACAGTTGAATTTAAATAATCGGAATTCCTGATAAACAAAGTTTTGTTTTGTTATTTCTCTGTTTGTTTTTTGCTGTAAGTCTGTCCCCTGGAATAATTTATCTGAAATTCAAATATTGCATGACATACTAAAAATTTAGTTGCTGTTTTTCTAACATTCAGATTTGGCTGTGTGTCTTATATTTTTATCTGTTATATCCAGCAAATCTAACTTTAATGAAACATTTAAAAAGCATCAATATTAATGCAAAAAATCCATGATAAAAATATCAGTTTTCAAATAAAGACAGGGTCAGATTATAGATTTTTCCTTTTGCTTGGAGTTCTAATATGGCTCTGCAAATTACAATGACTGATTCCACTTAATTTTTTTAAAAAAATATTGCATTGAAATATCATGCATCTTTATTACTGAGAAACCCTCTCTTAAATTTTGTGCTTAAGGCAAGTGGTTCATTCTTCTCATCCTAGTTCCCATATTGCCTGGAACTTTCATTCCCAGTTGCCATTGAGCTGATTCTGACTTATGGCAATGCCATGTGTGGCTTATTAGAACTGTTATGTAGGGTTTTCAAGGCTATAACCTTTTGGAAACAGATTTCCAGGCCTTTCATCTGAGGTGACTCTGGGTGTGTTCAACCAATAATCATTTCGTTAGTAGCCAAGTGCATAAATGTTTGTACCACCAGGACTGGAGAACTTTCATTGGCTCTTTACAGTTTATTCTCACCATGTTCCTAGTTTTAGTGGAATAATGTTGCAATGAGTACAGAATCAGGACATTTATGCTGGAAAAGTTCTTAAAGATCATGTGGTCATATCCTTACATTTCACTGAAAGAAACATTAAGGTATGGGGCACAGGGATTTGATGTGAACTCTACTCACACAGAAAGGTTATTAGCCAGTTTGGAAATGCCAGGCATATCACCCAACAAACTAGTGCTACAGAGCTGTTTATCCAGACATACAAATGCACACACACTACTATTTTTTAAGTAACTTACAAAGTGGAGTAACTGTGATGTTGTAACAGGAAGTTACTCCAGAGCATTAAGAAAATAATTGTCTTATTATAAATGAAGTTACAATAACTCCTTTTAATCTCACCTAAAATAACCAATACAGGTATTGAAATTAGCAAAAGAATACATCATTTACTCATTCCACAAATATTTTATTGAGCATTTTCTATTACTAAGCATCATTCTAGGGAGCTTTGGTAGCATAGTGCCTAAGGCACTGGACTGCTAACCAGAGGGATGGCAGTTCAAACCCACCAGCCACTCCTCAGAAGGAAGATGGGGCAATCTACTTCTGTAGTGATACTGCCTCGGAAACCCAAGGAGGGGTTGCTATGAGTCGGGTCCGACTCGAGGGCACATAACAACAACAACAACAAGCACCATTCTCACTGCTGTGGAGTCCATTCTCACTCAAAATGACCCCATTGGGTTTCCAAGGAAGTAAATCTTTATGGAAGTAGGTTATCCCAACTTCCTTCCATGGAGTGGCTGGTGGATTTGAACCACCAACCTTCTGATTAGCAGTCAAATGTCTTAAGCACTTGGATAAGGCATTTGGCTGTTAACCAGGTCAGTGGTTCATAATTCACTAGCTGCTCCGTGGAAGGAAGATGGGGTATGTACTTCCGTAAAGATTTACAGGCTGAGAAATCCAGTGAGGATCACTATGAGTTGAAATTGACCCAGATGGCAGTGAGTTGCTTCTGCTTCTGCTTCTGCTTCTGCTTCTGCTTCTGCTGCTGCTTCTTCTTCTTCTTCTTCTTTTCTTTTATTTTTTTCTTAAGGCATCATTCTTTGTATTAAGCAGTTAGCAATGCATATAAAAATACAAAATCTATTTTCTATTACAACTTTTTTTATGTGGGCAAGACTGGGAATAAAGAAATAGAGCAAATAATCTAATGATATCATACATACATAAACTCACTGCCATTGAGTCAATTCTGACTCATAGTGACCCACAATTTGTTTCCAAGGCTGTAAATCTTTACATAAGCAGACTGCCTCATCTTTCTTCCATGGAGTAGCTGATGGGTTCCAATCACTGACCTTTTGAGTAAACAGACAAATGCTTTAACCACTACTTCACCAGAGCTCTTTATAATACACATGTAGGAAAACGCTGATAATGAAGCACAACAGGATAATGAAAAATATGTTCCAGGATGTAAATAGCTACATTAGGTAGTGTGAGCAGGAACGACTTCTTTGGGGAAATGAGAATCAAGAAGAGGATTGAAAGTTGAAAGAGGTAATTGAGGATGTAGAGAAACTACATTCCAGGCAGAGAAAAGAGCAGGGATGAAATCTGGAGAAGAGATAGGCTCGTTATAGGTAAAGAACTACATTAGCCCATGAATTCTGGCATATTATAATAATCCTCTCCTCTAGTTAGCACTATATTTCAATAAGCAGCTGGAAACAATGTTTCAGGGCTAAATTCAGTGTTTGTAAAACCAGCCAGTAAGTTCCAATTTGAAAACTGCAAGTACTGAAAAAACATGATAACTAATTACGTATGTTTATTTAAATTTAAGTTAAATAAAATAAAAATTCAGACCCTCGGTGACAGGAGCTTCATTCAATTACTCAATAGCCTCAAGTAGCTTTTTGAAAGTACTTTTGGCCAGCATTGGTGCATAGGGAAAGAGACATATACATATAAATGTGTATGCATACATATGTATATACTATATATACATATGCATATATACTCACATAACATACATATACATATATATTCATATGTATGAATTTATATGTATATATTATGTATAAATATGTACTTATGTACATATATACATACCCACCCACTGACATTGAGTCAATTCTAACTTATAGAGACCCCCAATCAGTTTCTGAGGTGGTAAATCTTTATGGAAGTAGATTGCCCTGTCTTCCTTCTGTGGAGTGCTGGTGGATTTGAACCTCCAACTCTCTGGTTAGCAGTCAAATGTCTTAGGCACTGCACCACCAGAACTCCTTACATGTATACACATATATGAATATTATATATGCATGTATACCATTTGGAAGACATTCAACCTTTTGTGTGCATTAAAGTATTCAATAATGTTGATTGCCTACTCTGTGACAATTCTTCTGAACAATGAGGATTTATCAGTGAACAATAGAGACACATTTTGATGAGGGATAAGTGGAAAAGTGGTGAAAAAAAATTGATAAATGTTAAAGAAAGGAAATAAAGGAAGAAAGGGGAATAGAAGTGTTTGGGATTGTTTTGAATGGCTGATATGATAAAGAGGGTGCTTACAGAATGTCTCACAGAGAAGATGACATTCAGAGAAAAGCCTGAACAAAGTAAGAAGTTGAGGGAAATGCTTCTAGTCAGAAGGAAGAGCAGGTACAAAGTCCTGAAATGGGAGCTGATGAAACCTGTTTGAGAATCAGAGATGAGGTCAACATGAGTGATGTGTGAAGCAAAAGCAGGATTAGGGGAGAAAGAAGAGATAAAGTCAAGGAGTTGTTGGGACAAGATTATTTAAGAATTTGTAGAAATTTATTTCTGATGTAAGTGTAAGAATAAAGTTTAACATTTTACTTTTGCCAGATACTAAAAAAAAGAAGGAACTAGTTGGTACTGTACTGTAGATGCCCAATTAAAATTTCTTGAAATGTTCCTGTTCAGAAGTACAGCATGATGGTAAAATATGAGTCTAGTAATAATACTTAGCTTTCACTCCTTGTAGGATAAAGTTTTTGCTAATAGCCATAAGGAATTGACTAGGTAACTTGATTTCTTTAAGATGAGAAGTGGCTGACACCTATGAAGCTTTGTGTATTGGACATGGTTCTTGCCACTTAGAATCATGTAATTTAATAGGTACAGCAGCTCTGTGAAATGGAACTTAGGTTACTCCAATGTTACAGATGAAGAATGGAATCAGGATGATATAAATGACTTAGCAGTTCGCATAGCTAATATTCGATCACCCCATCTTACTTCCAAGGACCAGCTGGTGGGTTTGAACCACCAACCTTCTGGTTAGCAGTCAAAAGCCTTAGGCACTATGCCACCAGAGCCGTTAATATGTTTGATGTGACAAGGAGCTCTGATGCTCCAGTGGTTTAAGCATTTAACTTCTAACCAAAAGTTCTGCAGTTTGAACTCACCACCTGCTCTGTAGACAAAAGATAAGGCAATCTGCTTTGTAAATATTTACAGTTTTGGAAATCCTATGAGGGCAGTCTGCTCTGTCCTATAGAGTTCCTATGAGTTGGAATAGAATTGATGGTGATGGGCTTGGTTTGGTTTTATTTTTGATGCGAAAGAGCCCTAGTGGTGCAATGGTTAGGTGTTCAGTTGCTGACTGGAAGGTTGGCAATTTAAACCCATTAGCCATTGTATGGGAGAAAAGATTTAGCAATCTGCTAGCATAAATATTAGAGCCTAGGAAACCTTTGTTGTTTTTATTAGGTGCCATTGAGTTGTCTCCAACTCATAGTGACCCTATCTACAGTAGAACAAATCACTGCCTGGTCCTGTGCCAGCTCCACTGTGCCAATCTATATTGTGGAAGGCCATCCCCACTTTCATTGACTTAACACTTTACCAAGCATGATATCCTTCTCCAGGGAATGGTCCCTTCTTAAAATGTGACCAAATAAGTGAGATGAAGTATGGCCATTCTCACTTCCAAGGAGCATTCTGGCTGCAGTTATTCCAGGACAGATTTGTTAGTTCTTTTAGCAGTCCGTGGTACTTTCAGCATTCTTCACTAACACAACAACTGAAAAGCAGCAACTCTTCTTTGGTCTTCCTTATTCACTGTCCAGCTCTCACATGCATCTGAGGCAATTGAAAATACCATGGATTGTGTCAGGTGCACCTTAGTCTTCAAGGAGACATCTTTGCTCTTCATCACTTGAAAGAGGCCCTTTGCATCTGATTTGACCAGTGCTATATACATCGTCTGATGTACTGACTGCTGCTTCCATTGGAGTCAGTTGTAGCACCAAGCAATGTGAGGTCTTTGACAACTTCAATCTTTTCTCAATTTATCTTGATGCTGCTTATAGGTCCAGTTGTGGGAACTTTTGTTTTCTTTATATTGAGGTATAATCCATACTGCAGACTATAGTCTTCAATCTTCATCAGAAAGTGTTTCAAGTCATCCTCACTTTCAGCAATCAGAGTGGTTTTGTCAGCCTATCACAATTTATTAATGAATCTTTCTCCTATCTTGATGTCAAATTCTTCTTCATACAGTCCAGCTTTTCAGATTATTTGCTCAAGGTACAGATTGAATAAGTATTGTGTAAGGATACAACCCTGACACACTTCCTTCCTGATTTTAACCATGAAGTATATCCCCTTGTTCTGTTTGAAAGACAGCCTCATGATCTGTGCACAGGTTCCTCATGAGTACAATTAATTGTTCTAGAATTTCCATTCTCCATATTATCCATAATTTGTATGATCCACACAATCGAATGTTTTTGCATAATCAAAACACAAGTAAACATCTTTCTGGTATTATTTGCTTTGAGCCAATATCCACTTGACCTCAAAAATTATATCCCTCATTCCATGTCCTTTTCTGAATCTAGCTTGCATTTCTGGAAATTCTCTGTCAATATACTGCTGCAGCAGTTTTTGGATTATGTTCAGTAAGATTTTACTTGCATATGATGTTAATAATATTGTTTGATAATTCCCACATATTTTGCGATCACCTTTCTTTGGAATGGGTACAAATATGGATCTCTTCCAGTCAGTTGACCAGGTAACTGTTTTCCAAATTTCCTGGCATAGTCGAGTGAGTGCCTCTAGTGCAGCATCCATTTGTTGAAACAACTCAATGAATACCCCATCAATTCCTGGAGCCTTTTTTCTTGCCAATTCCTTCGGTCCAGCATTGACTTCTTCCCTAAATAACATTGCTTCTGGACCATATGCCACCTTGGAAGATAGATCAATATTTTTTTTTTTTTTTTTGGTACAGTCACTCTGTGGATTCCTTCCATCGTCTTTCAATGTTTCCTGCATCACTCAATATTTTTCCCATAGAATCTTTCAATATTGCAACTCAAGGTTTAATTTTTTTGTTCAGTTGAGCTTAAGAAATGCTGGGCATGTCTTCTCTTTTGATTTTCTAACTCCAGGTATTTTCACATTTCATTATAATAATTGTCTTTGTCTTCTTGAGCTGCTCTTTGAAAACTTCTGTTCAGCTTTTTTATCTTGTCATTTCTTCCATTTACTTTAGCTACTCTCCATTCAAGGGTAAGTTTCAGAGGTTCTTTTGACATACTTTTTGGTCTTTTCTTCCTTTCCTATATTTTTAATGACCTTTTGCTTCCTACATGGATCATGTTATTGATATCATCCCACAATTCCTCTGGTTTTCAGTCATTGGTCTTCAATGAATCAAATCTATTCTTTAGATGGTCTCTAAGTTCAGGAAGGATATATTCAAGGTCATATTTTGCTTCTTGTGGATTTGTTTTAATTTTCTTCAACTTCAACTTGAACTTGCATATGCCCAGTTGATTGTCTGTTCCACAATCAGCTCCTGGCCTTGTTTTGGCTGAAGATAGTGAGCTTTTCCATTGCTGCTTGCTTCAGATGTAATAAACCTGATACCTGTGCACTCCATCTGGCAAAGTCTATGCATATAGCAACCATTTGTGTTGCTGAAAAAGGGTATTTGCAATGAATGAGTCATTGGTTTTGCAAAATTCTATCATACAATCACCAGCGTTATTTCTATCACCAAGTTCAAATTTTCTAACAACTGGTGATTCTCCTTTGTGTCAAGTCTACTCTGTTCTATAGTGTCACTATGAGTTAGAATCAACTTGACCACACAAAACAAAATATTTGAAGTTTATTTTAAATAAAGTAATTCATATAAGGCACTTAGGAAGTGTCAATGCATACTGATCATTATTACTAATATTATTCCATCATAATCAAACAACTATATGATCTACTATATACAGGAATGACAAATTGAAGAATAATGGCATGGCATTCATCATCACAAAGAATCTTTCAAGATCTATCCTGAAGTATAATGCTGTCAATGATAAGATAATATCCATATACCTCCAAGGAAAAACAGTTGACACTACTATTATTCAAATGTATGCTTCAACCCTCAAAACCAAAGATGATATGGTTGCAGTGGTATATTAACAGAGAAGTTCCAGAAATACAAGATGGATTCAGAAGAGGCTATGGAATGAGAGATATCATTGCTGATGTCAGATGGACCCTGACTGAAAGCAAAGAATACCAGATATATGTTTACTTGTGTTTCTTTGACTATGCAAAAGCATTTGATTGTGTGGATCATAACAAATTATGGATAACATTGAGAAGAACGGAAATTCCTGAGCACCTATTTGTACTCATGAGGAACCTGTACATAGAACAGGAGGCTGTTGCTCGAACAGAACAAGGGGACACTGCACAGTTTTAAATCAGAAAGGAATGTGTCAAAGTTGTATCCTTTCACCATACTTGTTCAATCTGTATGCTGAGCAAATAATCTGAGAAACTGGAATATATGAAGAAGAATGTGGCATCAGGAATGGAGGAAGACTCATCAGCAGCCTACAATACACAGATGAAACCACTTTGCTTGCTGAAAGTGAGGATGACTTGAAACACTGATAAAGATTGAAGACTACAATCTTCAGTATGGATTACACCTCAATATAAAGAAAATAAGTTCTCACAACTGAAGCTATAAGCTGCATCAACATAAATGGAGAAAAGATTGAAGTTGTCAAAGACTTCCTATTACTTGGTTCTGCAATCAACACCAATGGAAGCAGCAGTCAAGACATCAGATGACATATTACATTGGGAGAATCTGGTCCAAAAGACCACTTTTAAGTGCTGAAGAGCAAAGACGTCTCCTTGAAGACTAGGGTGCACCTAACTCAAATAACCCATGGTATTTTCAATCTTCATATACATGTGAGAGCTAGACAATGAATAAATAAGACCAAAGGAGATTTGATGCTTTTGAGTTGTGGTGTTGGAGAAGAATGCTCAAAGTATCACGGGCTGGTAAAAAAACTAACAAATCTGTTCTCAATAAGTGCAGCCAGAAAGTTATCTGGAAATGAGAATGGCCAGACTTCATCTCACCTACTTTGGTCATGTTGTAAGAAGGGACCATTCTCTGGAGAAGGACATCATGCGTGGTAAAGTGGAGGGTTGACAAAAATGGGAAGGCTCTTAACAAGATGGATTGAGACAGTGGCTGCAATGATGGGCTCTGATATAGCAAGGACAGTGAGAATGGCATAGGCCTGAAC
This sequence comes from Orycteropus afer afer, assembly GCF_000298275.1. Lineage (NCBI taxonomy): Eukaryota > Metazoa > Chordata > Mammalia > Tubulidentata > Orycteropodidae > Orycteropus > Orycteropus afer. Next base: position 258,797 of record NW_006922115.1, on the reverse strand, counting down.
AGCTTTTTGTTCTGCTGTACACAGTCTCTATGATTCAGATGTGACTCAATGGCACCTAACAACAACATATAAAAATATTTACAAGTTGGAAAAATTGAAAAATACAACTAAGCTACACAGAAATTATCTAATGCCCAGTGTTTTGCAGGGCAAATATTTGATGTTCATATCTCTCTTTTTGTCCATTTAATTGTACATGTCCAGAGGATAATACTTGTTAAAAAAAAAAAATCATTATTTAGGCTTGACCTTTACTTTAACTACTTCTGATAAGGAAACAAATAAGAACATGCTTAAATTAATTTTGAAACAAAGAACCTCATTCACTGTCAGGTAACTTAATTTTAATCTGACCCCCTAGATTTGTCACTGAATCTTCTTTTGGGAAAGCTTTCAAGTAATTTTTTTTATAATATTTAAAAAAAAAAGTCACTGCTGCCGAGTAGTTTCTGACTCATAGCGACCCCTCCTTGGGTTTCAGAGGTGGTATCTCTACAGAAGTAGATTGCCCAACCTTCCTTCTGAGAAGTGGTTGGTGGGCTTGAACCTCCAGCCTTCTGATTAGCCGTTGATGCCTTAGGCATTATTTCATCAGAGCTCCTGATTTCTACATACTTAAGTCAATATATTTTCATTGTAGTGGGAGTGAAAATCTACTTCTATGGTATCCCATGCACAAACCAACACTGAAAAAACATGAAAAGAGGAACTTATTCTTGTAAACTTGCACTTCAGAGAAAAAGTAAAGAATGGAAACACAAACTGATTCCCTAGCTATGTAGTCCCTTCCCTCACTTCCATAAGTCATAGGGGCCCGAGAAGGGTTTGTATCAATTACCTGGTGGATGTTTCATTGAGTAACATCCTTATTATGTGATACAAGATGCCAAGACTAACAGTTCTTTCTAGACTCTTGGTATAAGTTGTTGCCAAGTTGTTTACCACTCAGGGTAACACCACATGTGGAGAATAGAATTGATCCTTATGGTTCTTAAAGCTATATGTGACCTTTTAAGAACAGGTCACCACATATGTCTTCTCAGGTGCCTCTGGATGA
>NW_006922115.1:251336-257250 GCF_000298275.1 Orycteropus afer afer | reverse complement strand
ATTCTTGTGTCTCTTTTTACACTATCTAGCCTTGTGCTCTCCTACATGTACACTTACTACGGGATATTTATCAGCTTTGTCTTTCCTTATCTTAGAAACTAAGAAGAACATCTATATTTATTGGCAAAATAGCATGGATGACTGTGTGAACAGCAGGCCATTGTGATACAAGTTCACATGTGAATTTTCATTGTAGCTCTCTGGCAATGCTTTCCCTGGGTAGATGCCAGTGAATGTTCTAAGCTGTTATTATTTTTGAAGGCAACAATAGGAGATTAGAGGTAAGGATATGTTGCTCTTATATATAAGATTTACAAAGGATGCTGTATTTGGAGTACAATACAACTACTTTGACAAACAAATGATGCTCATTGCCAGTGACAATGTCAGAAAAACCAATTAATATTTCTACCATGAGGAATTTTAGACTGGAAAGAAAAAATAAGAGCAGCAAGCAGGACAGGAGAAACTATATATCATAAAGGTGAAGAAAGGCAGGTTGTGGTGTCACTAATGAATTATGACTTTGGCATTCATTAGTTGTACGCCTGGGTTCAGGCTATTTAATTACTTTTAATCTGTGTTCTCTCATCTGTAAAAGGAGGCAAAAGTTATCCCACTGATGTTCTTAATTAAATGGTATACCATCTATAAATCCCTCAGCTCAGTGTCTTGCATATAATAATTTTTAAATCAGTGTTAGCTGTGATGATGATGATGATGATGATGATGATGATGATGATGATGATGATTGTAGAAAATAGAGGAGGAGAGATTTGAAGAAAGGCTGATGAAAACCAAGATAGTCTTGAATATTATCCTGTATGGTCTGCCTTCTCATGTATCTAAAGTTAGTGAGAGTCTTGGATCAGAAGCTGGGAGAGGTCCCACAATATTTGGGAATACTCTGCCACTTGCTTTGCAATGAGACCATTAAAGTTAGTTTGGAAGGAATTCTAACTGTCAATCCACTTGTGAATGAAATATATCCAGAATCAGGGCCAGAACTTAAATGTCATTTCTGTACTACTGTTCCTCTCCTCAATTAAAATATTTATCTAATGAGGCAATTTGCAGTAGTTTTATAAATAAAAAAGTCTCCAATTTCAAATAATTCCTTAGGTCTCTGGTCATCATTAAGGATATAAATGAAAAGCTTGCTTGTTTGCCCTTCTCTACTGTTATACGTATGTGAGATATTTTACTGAAGAAAACAAAGTAAGGTCCATGAAACATTCCTTGGGATCAAGTCAGAGGAAACTCTAACTACTTTACATTCTTCTCAAATGTTGTGTACTTTCCAAGACTCTAAATTTCTTTCTTTCTTTTTCTTTTTTTAACCTCAAGGATACTCAAACTTGCAAAATATTTACTGGCATGTGAATTTCAGAAACGTGAACAGTTTCCCCTCCATTCCTCACCCTTCCAATTGCTTACATATATTATAAAGTAAAACATAATTTATTGAAGGCCAAGACCTTTATTTTGTACAAAAAAAAAAATGTGGTTATCATGAAATTTCTTATTTTACACCCCTCCCTTAATCAACTTAAAAAAAAAAAAAAAAAAGACTGAGGAAGAGGGAGTGATTGCTGTGCTGTGTGGTTATTTATTACCATACTGTATCACTGTCAGTGAAATTGACCATGAAAGTATGCATTAAATGGTTGATCATAAAATGAAACATTCTTGGCATGTGACACAATGACAAAATAACTCACCATTGAGCTTATTTTAATTAAAATCACCCCTCTCTCACTGTTGAATTGAAATGTTCTGAATGTTAGCAAAGAAACTAATAAGTGTTGAAAGAATCTTAGTGGGGAGCGTAAAGTGTCTAGTTTAATTAATTTAAACCAACTGACTACTACTGTATAGTATTCCAAAATTTAAGTATTTAGCATGACCTTTATGGTGACAGCACAATGTAGACCTTATGACAATTTTTAATGGTTTCTGACATAAATGCTTATCAGTGGGAAATCATGGTTTGTTGGCAATTTCTAACCAATACTACTAACCTTATTCCCTCCTTTCCTTAAGAGACTAAGTGACAGAATACAAAGTAGGAGGGAGTTATTTACTTGTTTTGACAGGTGATTACAAGTCCTTTGTACCAAAAAATGAAGTATTTGTCTATCTAGTTTTAGTGAAAACTAAGCCGTGCACTGATCTCCATTACTGGCCAGATCAATTCATCTATCGCACCTGCCCAAAGTGTTGACTGACAGTTCATACCTGCCTCTTCTCTAGAGAACTGCCCTCACTCAAATAGCTTTGCCCTCTCCCCAAAATCACAGACCTCAGCCAATGGCTACCTGACATGTGATTAAAAATGTCTGGGCCCCTTTTCTCAAGACTAGCTTTATGGTGCTATTTGTACTTAATAATTTAGTCATGGATCCTTTTCTTGATTACCTTTTTTTTTGCCTATGCTGTCTGGAGTCCGTTCTACCTATTTTCCTGAAAGTACTGTTCCCTAAAAATAACTGGATTTTTTTCTGTCATAAATTCTGCTTCTAGGAATTCTTACCTAAGACCATTGTATACTAGTGACTTTAAGATAGGTTGAAACATCCAGCCTACTTTATACAGTTACATAACCTATGTTTGTGCTACTAAAAAAAAAAAAAAAAGAAAAAGAGAGAGACAAAGGAAAGAATACAAACACAATGACCTTTTATTATTAGCTATGGAAAAAAAAAGTGGTTGCATATCAGCTTGAATGTGTGGAAACATATGTAAAAATAGAGAGAGACAAAATAAAATTGAATGAAAAATTCAGGATACAAAATTCAGAATTGTAGAACTCTCTCTCAATTGCTACATCAACATCTTCATAAATATTTAAAGTCAATATCATACCCACTGCCGTCAAGTCGGATCTGACTCATAGCGACCCCTCCTTGGGTTTCTGAGGCAGTATCACTATGGGAGTAGATTGTCCAGCCTTCCTTCCAAGGAGTAGCTGGTGGATTTGAACCGCCAGACTTCTGGTTAGCAGTGAAATGCTTTAGGCACTACACCACCAGAGCTCCCAGCCAATGTCATAAATGGCAATAAGTTATATCCCAGTCTAAAGTTATAGGGCATTATTCTCTACACTACTTTTTAAATTTACTTTAATATTATATTTCTGTTCAGCATTAAAAAAATATAAAATGTATATAAAATAAAATAATGAACATAGAAAGGAGGAATCCATTCACTTGGTTCCAGGAATGCCTGGATAAATGAAGTATCCTATGTGCCAGGGTGGTGATATTTGTTGACATGGTTGGTCACATTGACAGCAGGTGCACACTTGGAAAGAAAGAAGAAGAAATAATAAGGACATTGAATAAGCAATTTGGTTCTGAAAATGTAGATTGAGTCTTGATTGGCCAGAACTCACTTTTTGAGTAACTAAATACTGTTTACTAGAGAAACCCCTAGTGTAACTATCTTCTTATTCAAACCTTCATATTGTTTCTAGGTATCAACTAACAACATGGGGAGAGAGCATCCATTTTGGACTGGTGTTACACATAGTACATAATCATTGTTTTATTATTATTATTTTATTTTTTAATGAAATGAAATCATCATTTCTATCACAGACACCTTCTTCAATCTCTGTCCAGACTTAAACAGAAGAGACTGACAGACCAGATCAGTATGGAATTATCTTCTCACTATTGACAATGTTTAAAAGTGCCCTGCCCCGATCCTTTGATCCCATTTACTGTTCAATATTTACCTGCTCACTGGCAATACTCTTTGCCCAAATCATATTATTCCATTCTAGAATACGTATGTTTGGCGATGATGCTGCCCATGCTGTAAAAATATTAAAAAAAATGTCATATATACACAGTTTTAGTCCCAATAATAATTTGTTATTTGCCTTTCAAAATTGCACATTTACTTAATGAACCCCACAATATTTATATTGATGCCACTGACCAATAACACTAAAATTATCTCCTATGATAATAGGCAACAGAGAAAGTCAGTGAATCTTCTTTTAAGTGAGCAAGATAAAATAAAAAGTGTCTACAAGAAGGATTCAGTTGTGATTTTTTTTTTAAACCTTTAAATTCATTCAAACATTTTTTAAAATATTAAATGAGTAAATATTTTGTGTTATTACAAGTAGAGAACCAAAACTGAAGGTCTCATCTTTTTTTTTTTCCCATTATAATCCTCATGTTTCAATTTCCATTCATGCTATGATTATAAAATATGTCAAACTGAGTTTTAATGACAAAGTTTGTTAGCTTCCACTATACACAGTGTGGTTGCTGTACATATTTCTCATCAAAATACGCACCTCCCTCATACACACATTTATGTCTGTGAGTCTCTAATAAGAAACATCACATAGATTCACACACAAGCATATGAGAAGCTGTTGTCTCAAAAAAATGACTTTATTTTTTCTTTTCAACTTAGGTTGTGCTACATTTAATTCCACAAAGTGGAGTCTCATGTTCAATGACAGTTGTGAGCATACCTATCCTGTTGTTGTTATGTGCTGTCATAGCGACCCCTCCTTGGGTTTCTGAGGCAGTATCACTACGAAAGTAGGATTGCCCAACCTTCTTTCCGAGGAGTGGCTGGTGGGTTTGAACCGCCAGCCTTCTGGTTAGTAGTCAAGTGCTTTAGCCACCATGCTACCAAGTGCAATATAATTTCTTAGATTCTGTAAAGAGGCAGAGAGAATTTCCTACAGCCACAGTATCTATCATTTGGACCTGTAAAGTATCACTTGAATAATAAATTTCTCATAAAAAAATGATTGTTAAGAATCTCTGTAAGTGTTCACACTCACTGCAAAGATAAGAAGGAATAACCACCAAAAACAAGTCACATCATTGAAAAAATTTGTAAATAACTGGGAGAAGGATAAAGGATATTTTTAATGGGAGACTGACCTATCGAAATTTCATCATTACCAGAAAATATTTTTAGATTGGTGGTATTTGGCAGTGATTTTATGACTATCTTTCAATAACATTCTTAGCAAAATCATAAAACTTGTAACATTTTATTTTGGTACTCTGATTCAGCCTCATGTTTTATACCTTCCACTCACCCTTCTTATATATAGCTTCTATAGAAGCTAACTTCATTACTTAAGAAAAGTATTTAAATACTTAAATAATTAAGTGATTGAATAATTAAATTAAAATATTTTAGGTGGTGCAAATGGTAAAAATGATTGACTGCTAAAAAAAATGGTAGATGCTTCAAACACACCAAGAGGAAGCTTAGAGGATAAACCTTATGATATGCTTCCAAAAGGTCACAGTCTTGAAAACACTTTAAAATTGTGCTCTGATACACATTGAGCAGCCATGAGTCAGAATTGACTCAACAGCAACAAACAACTATATGAATTTTCTTAGTACTGCAAATGGTTAATACAGTTGTCTGTTAATCAAAAGGTTAGCAGTTTGAGTCAATCCAGATGCACCTTGGAAGAAAATCCTGGCAATGTATTAAAAAAAAAAAAAATCTATCCCTGGTAACCCTAGAGAGAACAATTCTATTCTTATTCACCATGAATTGGAATTAACTTAACAGTAATCTGTTTTCTGTATTTTGGTATTTTGCTTGGCTCAAGTACAGGAAAACTAGAATGATACCAGCTTTTCTTTTAGGAGCTTAAGGACAAGAATGCAAAATAAGCAAACAAAATAACTAAAGAATAATATATTAGTTACTATGATCAATATAAGAAAAGGACATTATAGATGCAAATAGGAGAGAAAAGAAAATCTATAAGTGCTTTTTTTATTATTAATAGGAATATGTATAATGGAGGAGCTCTGGTAGCATAGTGCTTAAGGCACTTGACTGCTAACCAGAAGGCTGGAGGTTCAAACCCACCAGCCACTCCTCGGAAGGAAGATGGGGCAATCTACTTCTG
>NW_006922115.1:245426-250806 GCF_000298275.1 Orycteropus afer afer | reverse complement strand
CAGCTGTCTGAGTGAGGAAAAGCCTCTAGCTTCAGTGGGCTGAGAGCTGGAAGCAGAGCTGAAACCCAAGGCTGAAGGACTTTCACCAAGCCCCTAGAGCTTAGCACTTTGAACTTGGACTTAAAGCCACCAAACTATGAGAGAATAAACTCCTGTTTGTTAAGGCTATCTCATTTGTGGTATATATTCTTGTCAGAGCAGCACTAGGTAACCAGAACAAGGTGTAAACATCATTACCAGACAAATATGACTGCCCATGCAGTAGGAGGCAAGTTTGGGGGTGGCAAGTGAGCAGTTGCCAGGGTTTTAGATTAAAAAAAGTAAGTTACAACTGTGTGTGCTAACCAAAGTGGTTAAATTTTTATCTTCAATGCTACTGAGATTCCTTGAAGACCTTAAGGAGGATATCAACTCAATCAAATTTGATAAGATGGGATGTTACCTAAAATCTAAATCAATATATAATAAGGTTTATCACTTATAAGCATATATGCAGTATGCTAAAGAGAAGCAATGTCTTGGGTAACATAATCAAATATATGTTTTTGTGGAATAAATTTTCTGTATTAAATGTGCAGGATTAAGTTGATTAATTCTTGTGAAATAATGTGTTTAACTAAGAATAGAAGAAGGATAATTTTTCCTAATCATAATTCAATACACCTGGTCAGTTCTTCAACTATTTAATTTCAACTGGAGACTCATTCTCAGATTTTGTTGCATTCTAGCTTTTGAAATAAGTGAGAGAGGAATCAGTGACTATTCTTGGGCTAGATGGATATCCTCAAGGTGTTATCAAGGTTGCTACATTGTAGAAAGAGGAAGAGAATAATATTAAAATACCAGAAACACAATTTTTTCTCTGATACCTTGGGTAACTTTAAATATTTTTGGTCTAAAATTATATTGGAAAACAAGTTTCACCACAGTGATTAAAACTATGGGCCTAGATTTCCAAGTTTGTATTATCACTACATACAATATTTCTCTATCAGTTTTTATAATTCCTCTGTCAGTTTGATGTACTGTGGTGGCTTGTGTGTTGCTATGATACTAGAAGGTATGCCACCATTTCAATCACCAGAAGTGTGGCTTATTGTGGACAGGTTTCAGCGGAGCTTCCATACTATGACAGACTAGGATGGAGGACTTGATGATCTAATTCTGAAAAAAAAAAAAAAAATCTGCCCAGTAAAAACCTTATGAATAACTTTGGAATATTGTTTGATATAGTGCTGGAAGATGAGCATCTCATCTTGGAAGTCACTCAAAATGCAATTGAGGAAGAGTGGCATCTTCAATGTATATTGTTGTTGTTGTTATGTACCGTCGATTCGGACCCAACTCATAGTGACCCCTCCTTGGGTTTCTGAGGCAGTGTCACTATGGTAGTAGATTGCCCCATCTTCCTTCTGAGGAGTGGCTGGTGGGTTTGAACCACCAGCCTTCTGGTTAGCAGACAAGTGCCTTAGGCACTATGCTACCAGAGATCCCTCTTCAATGTATAGTTGACCTTAATGACATGGATGAAGTAAAGTTTTTGTGGCCTCCATTTGCTGAAGTGGCAGGAATCAGTATGAGGGGAAACATTTCCAAATATCCATTAGTAATTGGATTATGGAATGTATGAAGTATGAACTCAGGACTGGATTAAAGATTGATATCCTAGGCATTATTCAAATGAAATGAACTAGTGGTATTGGCCATTTTTAATTGGGCAATCATAGTGGTCTATTTTTCCAGTAATGACTAGTAGACAAGTAATGGTGTTACATTTATCACCAAAAAGAATATTTCAACTTCCATCCTGAAGTTCAATGCTGTCAGTGGATATCCATCACCTACAAGGAAGAGCAGTTCATACAACTATTATTCAAATATATGTATATTAACCAGTAATGTTAAAGATTAAGAAATTGAAGATTTTTTAAAAATTCTTCAGTTTGAAATTGTTCAAATGAGCAACCCAGATGCACTCACAGTTTATTGTTATTGGAATGCAAAAGCTGGACACAAAGAAGGATTGATAGCTGGAAATTATAGCTTTGGTGATCAAAACAATGTCAGAGATCACATGATAGAATTTTCCAAGACCTATGATTTAATAGCTGCAAATACATTTCTCAACAATGTAAATGATGACTATACATGTAGACCTTAGCAGAACATATACATAGGAATCAAATAGACTACATCTATGGAAAGGGATAATGGAGAAACTCAATATCGTCAATCAGAATAAGACAAGTGATCCACTAAAGAAAAGAACATTAATTGCTTAGATGCATATTGAAGTTGAAGCTGAATAAAATTAAAATAAATCCACAAAAGCAAAAATACAACCATGAATGTATCCCACCTGAATTTACAGGTAATCTCAAGAATAGATTAGATGCATTGACAAGTAATGACTAAAGACTTGATGTGTTGTGAGATGATATCAAGAATATTTATTATACATGAAGAAAACAAAAGGTCATTAAAAGATAGGAAAGAAAGACTAAAATGGATGTCAGAAGAGACACAAACTTGCTCTTGAATGTAAAGTAGCAAAAGCAAAGGGAAGAAATGTTGACATGAAAAATCTGAACAGAAGAATTCAAAGTGTGGCCCTAGAAGATAAAGTAAAATATCATAATGAAATTTGCAAAAACCAGGCTCTAGAAAATCAAAAGGAAAGCACATGTTTGGCATTTCTCAAGCTAAAAGAACTGAAGAAAAAAAAATCAAGCCTTGCATCACAATAGTGAAGTACTCTATTGGCTAAGTACCGAGCAACATAAGAAATATCAAAGGAAGATGAAAGCAATACACAGAGTCACTGTATCAAAAAGAATAGGTCAATGTTTTACCATTTTAGGAGGTAGCATATGAGGAAGGCTGATGGTACTAAAGAAAAAGTCCAAGTTCCACTGAAGGCACTGACAACAAACAGGCTCCAGGAAATGATGGAATATCGTTAGAGATGTTTCAACAAACAGATACAACCCTGAAGTTCTCACTCATCTATGTCAAGAAATTGAGAAGACATCTACCTGATTCTCAACTTGGAAGATATCCATATTTGTACCATTCCAAAGAAATGAGATCCAACAGGAAGTGCGAAGTATTAAACACTATCATTAATATCACGTGCAAGTAAACTTTTACCAGAGATCATTAAAAACTGTCGCATCAGTACAATGACAGGAAACTGCCAGAAATCAACCCAGATTTAGAAGAGGATGTGAAATGAGGGATATTATTGCAGATGTCAAATGGACCTCGGCTTAAAACAGCGAGTAGTAAAAAGAAGTTTCTCAGAGTTTTACTGGTTACACAAAGATATTCAATTGTGTGCATTATATTAAAAAAAAAAAAAAAAAAAAAGGATAACATTGTGAATGTTGTTGTTGTTGTTGTTATGTGCCATCGAGTCAGACCTGACTCATAGCGACCCCTCCTTGGGTTTTCAAGGCAATATCACTATGGAAGTAGATTGCCCCATCTTCCTTTGAATAGATTTTTTTAATGTAAAACCTGTACTTAGACCAAAAGACAATCATTGGAATAGAACAAAGGGAAAATGTGTGGTTTAAAATCAGAAAGGTGTGTATTAGGGTTATATCCTTCCATTACACTCATTCTATCTGTACGCTGCCCAAATAATCTGAAAAGCTGGACTATATGAAGAAGAACATGGCATCAGAATTGGAGGAAGACTCACTGCATATTACATCTGTGATATGGATACGACACAACCTTGTTCACTGGAAGCAAAAAGTATGTGAAGCATTTATTGCTGAAGATCAAAAACTACAGCCTTCAGTATGGATTACACATCAACATAAAGTAAATGAAAACCGCACAAATGGACCAATAAGCAGTGCCATGATAAATGGAGAAAAAAATCTAAGTTGTTAAGAATTTTGTTTTACTTGGATCAAGCTCCTTGGAAGCGGCAGTGGAGAAATCACATGATGCATTACATTGGACAAGTCTGCTGCGAAATACCTCTTGGGAGTGTTAGAAAGCAAAGATGTAATTTTCAGGACTAAATTGTGCCTGACCCAAGCCATGATATTTTCAATCAGTCATTGGCATGGAAAATTTGGAAAAATAATAAGGAAGAATAAAATAGAATTGATGCATTTAAATTACAGTGTTGGTGAATAATAGTGGATATACAATGGACAGCCAGAAAAATGAACAAATCTATCTTGGAAGAAGTGCCATCAAAATACTCCTTATAAGCCAGTATGGCAGGACTTCATCTCACATATTGGGTATGTTAACTGGTGGGACAAGGACCCAGAGAAAGACATTGAGCTTGGAAAAGTAGAGAGGCAGTGAAAAAGAGGGAGACCTTCAACAGAATGTGTTGAGCCAGTGAGTGCAAAAATGCTCTGAAACATACAAGCAATTTTGAGGATGGTCAGGACCAAGCAATGTTCTGTTCTTTTGTATAGAGGGTCATTTTGTGTCAGAACCAACTACAGAGCACCTAACGATAAATAACAAAAAAATAAAAAAGATTATTCTCTGATCTATCTTATAAAGTCTTGTCAAAATACTCATTTCCAAACCTTTATATGTGTTGTATATGTTTAACTTGATCAAAATCTTTTAGTTACTTCAAAATTGAATCTGATTTGAAAATCTGACATGATACGATGTTTTCCACAATCAGACCCTATCTTATATTTTCATTTCCACACTTACTATTAATTAGGGCAAACAGCAATGGACTTTCAAAGTACGTTTTTAGGAATGAGTCAGAAGTCAGAATTTATCTTCCAAAATTGTAAATCTTTGCAAAATTCTCAAATTCTACTAAATCTCTCATTCTTGAAGATTTTATTATAAAAATTATCCAATCCAAATAATGAGAGAAACAGATCATTAAAAAATAATAAAATGAACATAACAGCATAAGTGGCATGTAACAAATATCAACAGAAAGAGAAGAGAGAGAGAAGAAATGACGTCTAAAGTGATTTCTTAACTTTTCTTCTTTTTACAATACAGCTTAATGCAATTCAAAAAAACCCAAGAGGATAACTATGAAGAAAGCCATGTCAGAGCACTTCAAACTCAAACTGTTTTTTTTTGTTGTTGTTAGGTGCCATCAACTCGGCTCTGACTCTTATGCACAACAGTGACTCTATGCAACCCTATGCACAACAGAACAAAACACTGCTCAGTCCTGTGCCAGCCTCACAATCCTTGCTATGTGTGAGCCCACGATTGCAGCCACTGTGTCAATCCATTTTGTTGCAGGCCTTCCCCTTTTTTGCTGGTGCTACTGTTTACCAAGCATGATATCCTTCCCTGAAGAATGGTCCCTTCTGACAACACGACCAACATGAAGTCTGGCCATTCTTGCTTCCAAGGAGCATTC
>NW_006922115.1:242746-243790 GCF_000298275.1 Orycteropus afer afer | reverse complement strand
GGACTAATACAATATTTGTCCTTTTGTGATTGACGTATTTCACTCAGCATAATATCCTCCAAGTTCATCCATCTTATGTTTTCTTTTGCAGATTCTACATTATTCAATAGCATTGCATAGTATTATAATATTCCATTGTATGTATGTACCATAGTTTGGTTATCCATTCCTCAGTTGATGGACACCTAGGTGGTTTCCATCTTTTGGCTATTTTAAATAGTGCTACGATGAACATGGGTGTGCATTATATCTGTTCTTGTCATGGCTCTCACTTCTTTAGGGTATATACCTAGTAAAGGAATGGCTGGGTCAAATGGTATTTCTAATTCCAACTATTCAAGAAATCGCCATACTGCTTTCCATAATTGTTGTACCATTTTATAGTCCCACCAGCATTGTATGAGAGTCACAATCTCCCCACAACCTCGCCAGCATTTGTCATTTTCTGTCTTGTTGAACTTTGCTACTAGTGCTGGAGCAAGAGGGTACCAAATTGTTGTTTTGATTTGCATCTTTCTAATAGCTAATAATCGTGAGCATTTCTTCATATGTTTGTTGGCCACTTGAATATCCTCCTTGGTGAAGTGTCTATTCATGTCTTCTTCCCATTTTATAATTAGATTGCTTGTCTTTTGTTATTGAGGTGTTGGAGTTTTCTATAAATTCTAGAGATAAGTCCCTTGTCAGATATGTTATTACCAAATATTCTTTCCCGATCTGTAGGTTCTCTTTTGACTCTTTTGGAGAAGTCTTTGGAAGCACATAAAAATTTAATTTTTAGAAGGTTACAATCATCTGGTTTCTCTTCTGCTGTTTGTGCATCTTGAGTTATGCTTGATAGTCTATTTATGCCATATATTAGGGTCCTTATATTTGTCCCTAATTTTTCCTTGAGGAATTGTATAGTTTTAGGTTTCACATTTAAATCTTCAATCCATCTGGAGTTCACTTTTGTGTATGGTGTGGGGTACAGTTCATGTTTAATTTTTCTGCAAATGGATCTCCAGTTTTTTTTTTAATTATTATTTTTATTTTTTTATATTT
>NW_006922115.1:224724-225357 GCF_000298275.1 Orycteropus afer afer | reverse complement strand
GTCTCAGCCTTAAAACTCACATCAACAGGTCACCACGGTAGGGCAAACCGACAGATAAGTTTGCCTCCCTGTTGGAAACTTCTCGTACCACCCTTACCTGTGTCCCTGCGGCTGATTCCTCCTCTTTCTGGATTCCTGCACCTTTTTATCCCCTTTCTCCCACTCTCTCACCCTGCTTCTTTGGCGTGCCTGAGTTCCCCTCTGCTCATCTGGATCCCTGCGGCTGACTGCTCTTTTGTCCCAGACTTATCTACAGACAAGTCATGCTAAATATTTTTTCCCAATATGTAGGTTCTCTTTTGACTCTTTTGGAAAAGTCTTTGGAAGCACATAACAATTTGATCATCTAGTTTCTTTTCTGCTGTTTGTGCATTTTGTGTTATAGTCTATTTATGCCATATAATAGGGCCCTTAAATTTGCCCCTAGTTTTTCTTTGAGAAACTCTATAGTTTTAGGTTTCACATTTAAGTCTTTGATCCATCTGGAGTTGCTTTTTGTGTATTTTATGAGGTACAGATCTAGCTCATTTTTCTACACATGGATATCCAGTTTTGCCAGCACCATTTATTAAACAAACATTCTCTTCCCCATTTAATGGATTTAGGCCCTTTGTCAAAGATCAGCTGACCATA
>NW_006922115.1:199300-223309 GCF_000298275.1 Orycteropus afer afer | reverse complement strand
TGGTCTGGTTTTAACAAATTCCCTTAGGTTCTGCTTATCTGGAAATCTCCTAATTTCACCATCATATTTGAGGGACAGTTTTGCCAGGTATATAAATCTTTGCTTGAAAATTTTTATCTTTCAGGGTTCTATGTATACCATGCTATTGCCTTCTCACTTGCATGTTTTCTGCTGAGAAATCAGAGCTTATTGTTATTGGGTGCCCTTTGTAATTAACTTTTTTGTTTTTCTCATGTTGTTTTCAGGATCCTTTCTTTGTCTTTGGTTTTGATGAGTTTATGATGATACATCTTGATGATTTTTCTTTTGGGGTCTATCCTCTTTGGGGTTTGTTGGACTTCCTGAATGGATATATTCTTATCTTTTTGTCATAGCAGGGAAGTTCTCCTCCAACAAATCTTGGACAATTTCCTCAGTAGTTTTATTTTTCTCTTCCTGTTCTGAAATTCCAATGACACATAGTTTAATCCTTTTGATGATATACCACATGAACCTAGGCTCTCTTCATTTTGTTTTGTCTTTTCTCTGATTGATCCCTTTCCAAAGAAATATTCCGGTATTTGTCTTCAATCTCATTAATTCTGTCTTCCATTGCATCAATTCTACTCCTTTTCCCTTCCAATGTGTTATCTATTTCTGACAATTTTGTATTAATCTTCTGGATTTCTATCTGTAGATTTAGAATCATTACTAATTTTTCCTTTATTTTGTCATTTTTTTTTCTTGTTTTTTCTTCTAAATTTCTTCTAGGGTTTTGTCTGTGTTTTCTTTGGTCTTTCTCTCAGTCCTTTGAAGATACCTAAGTATCATTCTTTTGAATTCCTTACCAGAGATTTCCAATGCTATTTCTTCCTCAGGGATGTATTCTGGGTCTGTATCCTGACACCTTGTTTCTACTACTTTATCTTTTTTCTTTGTGTAGACTGGGATGACCTGTTGTCTCCTAGACATCGTGGTGTTTTCGTGTTTAGATCTTTGTTAACTGTTTGTGAAGAGCAACCAAAAGTGATTCAGGCTTTTCTTGGTGGTCTTTTATTACTAATCTGTTGGTAGAAAAATAAGTGGTGGCTCTCAGTCAGTAAATTAATTTGCAGAATGTGTGAGTGTAGTTCTGTAGTATGGGTAATGTTGCTCTCTTTCACTCTGTTAGACAGAAAAAACAATTGAATAACCATCAAAAAAATAAAAGAACATGGAAAAAAGCACACCATGTAATCATACAGGAAGTGTAACCACAAAAAGAAAAAAGGGGAAAAAGAAGAGGAAAAAAAAAATAAAGTGCACTATCTGAGGATAGAGTAATAAGGAAAAAAAAAAGGTAGAGAAGGAGAATAATGAAGAAAAATATGGGAAAAATGCAAAAAAGGAAAACAAGGAACAGGGTTAACCACATGAATGAAAAAAAAAAGAAAAAGAAAATTGCAACCAGGAATAGGGAAAGAAAAAAAGCTGAAAACAAGACCTGGGAAAGGAAGAATAAAGAAAAATAGTAAAAAGGACAAAAGTTATTACAATAATAATAGTTTTAAAACAGAAAAAACAAGCAAGTTATAAAACAGAAAAAAAAAAAAAATCAGGGGAGGGCAGAGCAGGCTCCATCAGGACACACACACTGGGATGGAGTTCCTGCGGACCCAGGAGGTGGGTGGGAGTGGGGGATGGCCTCACCTCTTATACCCCACACCTACTGGGTGTGGGGTATAAGAGTAACAAGGGGAATGCCTTTCCTTTCCAGTCATCCAGTTCTAGAATGTGTTTGTGGTTACTGGCGAGTGGAGCTGTTCTTAAGCTCCTGTAATCTGGGACAACTCTGTTGCTTTAAATATCCAAAATGATCAAGCCACTCATAAACATTCAAAATGGCTGTACCCTCCAGACAGATAAAAGTCCACAGCTCAGCCCACCGCCCTCTTCACTGCCTCCCGTTTTGTCCCCCAGCTACCAGAGCAGTCCTCTGTGCAGTCCCTGGCTAGCAAGGCTGACTTATAGGTTAATTCTTAGGTCCTACAACCACTTGGCAATATCCAAGCTGTCTATGCCTTCAGAATTGCTGCCAGAACAGAGCTCCATATATCTCCGTTTTTGGTATTTTAATGCAAATTCTTCTGCTAAATGGATTTTAGTCCACTTCTATATCCTTCCCTTCAAGGGTCAGTGGTCCAAGATTATCTTCTGTATCTATGTTAATTGGTTCCCCTTTTCTTTATTGAAAAGGGTCTGTGTAGTCTTTCTGCTTATTCTGCCATCTTACTGGAACTCTCTCTGGTATCACCTTTCTTTAGAATGTGTGCAAATAAGGATCTCTTCCAGTCAATTGACCAGGTTGCTGTCTTCCAAATTTCTTGACGTAGTCAAAAAGTGCCTCCAGAGCAGCAGTCATTTGTTGAAACATCTTAATTGGGTATTCTGTCAATTCCTGGAGCCTTGTTCTTTGCCAACTCCTTCAATGCAGCTTCAACTTCTTCTTTCAATAGCATTGGCTTTTGGTCATATGCCACCTCCTGAAAAGGATGAACTGAGTCTGTCTTAGTCTGGAAGATCTGCTGAATCCTGTCCACTATGGGTGACTCTGCTGATATTTGAAATAATGGTGGTATAGCCTCCAACCACACAGCAACACACAAGCCACCACAGTATGACAAACTGACAGGTGTCTAGAAATAATACAGTATTGTTGTTGTTGTTGTTATGTGCCGTCGAGTAGGACCCGACTCATAACGACACCTCCTTGAGCTTCTGAGGCAGTATCACTATGGAAGTAGATTGCCCCATCTTCCTTCCGAGGAGTGGCTGGTGGGTTTGAACCGCCAGCCTTCTGGTTAGCAGTCAAGTGCCTTAGCCACTATGCTACCAGAGCATTAAAATGATAACATAATTGGAACAGATTAGAGATCGTACTCATCTGAAAAACTGATTTTTATAAAGACAATTTAAAGGCAATGGAAAGCCATTTCAAGGAATGAACATCAATTTTGATTCTGTACTCTACATAAAAATTAGGCCAAAATGGACCTATGTGTAAAATCTTAAACATAAGTTCTAAAAATTATGACTCATGAAAAATCAAGTCAACAGCATTTTTGTGTATATAAATATTTTATTGAAACACAGCACACTTATTTTTTTAACATATTATCTACAGATGTTTTCATGATATTCAGTAGAATACATTTGTTGCCATAAGGTCCTATCACACACAAAGCTGAAAATATTTCCTATATTACTCATTAGAAAAAATATGTATGCATATCTTGATTTAATGTATCAAATTTCAGGAAAAAAAAAAGGCATAGAAGAATTTCATTTGCCATTCAATTTTTGTATATGAATTAATACAGTCAAAGAACTTAGCTGTTTTATTATTTCTTTTCCCTATTTGAAAGCCTCAAATTGTCCCTTGATGCCAAGGGCAAAATATTTTAGATCATTGATCTGACTCTAATGTTTTTTCCAAAAATATATATCTGTTCACTTTTCTATAAAAGCTTATAAGGTTTCTATAATTGAGATTATTTCCACTACATACTTAAATACAATTTTGTCCATACCAGCTTTTCTCTCAAAAGATTTTCTACTCTCTATCAGTGTCATTATTTTAAGATTGAAAGTAGTTATGCCTCCCAAGCTCAATTATATGATTTTTTTTCTTTTTCTTTCTTTCATTTGCATGTAGAATCAAATACAAAATTATTTGCAAAACATACTAACATGGTCTATTTGGTTATAAGCAGGCTTAGAAAATAAAAGCCCTGTCTCTCTCAAATGACATTGGGACCAATTGCCAGAAGTAAAAAGAAATTTCTTATAAGAAGGCTGGGAACAGGTTTTCTGATCAAAAAAGGAAATCAGATGAGGTTTCATTGTGTACATGTCCTCTGCAGAAATAGTCACACATTGGATCTGTATCAGGCTTGAGGGCAGCTGTTACAATATTGTCCCTTTCCAACATGCATACTAGTTAGAATTTCTGAAGAGTGAGGCTGGATATTTGCATAATGAAAAAGGCATTTCAAATTATTTTGCTGTTCTTTATGTAAGAATCACTAGATATTACAGCTCAAAATATTAGAAAGTTAAGAGAATTATGGGAAGTTGTATTGTCAAAAAATAAAAGCTGATAACTATTAATAATTAATTTCTAGAAGATAATCCTGTTACTGCAATCCCTTATTATAAACTGGGAACTAAGTTAGGTACAAACATATAACTATAAAAACTTTGCTCTCACATGGATTATTTGTGAATATTACAGAAGAACAAACTTATTATTTAAAAAGTAGTTTTGCTTTAGGTTTTATCGTAAAATCTACCCACTATCATCAAGTCGATTCTGATTCATACTGGCCCATAGAATTTCCAAGACTGTAAATCTTTATGGAAGTAGATTGCCTCATCTTCCTTTGGCCAAGCAGCTGATGGTTTGAATGGCTGACTTTCTAGTTAACAGCCAAATGCCTTATCCACTGCTCTATCAGAACTACTTATTGCATGGATATATGAATTTCTTATGGAGTGATGTTAAAAAAAGCTGTCCATGTGGCTCCTGCAAAGGGAAAATTCATAAGGCACAGGAAACATCTCTCTAGAATGAGAAAACAAAGATACAAACCAAAAAAGAGAGAAAAAAACAATATAGTTACTGACAATGAAATTCTAATTATGTGTTATCTGCCATCTCGTCTGTTAATATTAATAGGAATCTCATGTACCACAGAACAAATCATCTGTTTCATTCTTGGAATTATTATGTTTGAGCCCACTGTTTCAGCCACAGTAACAATCAATTTCGGCGAAGTTCTTTTTTTTTTTTTTTTTTCCTTTCAATGACTCTCTACTTAACCGAGCATGAAGTTCTTCTCCAGGAACAGGTCCCTTTTGATAACATGCCAAAGTATACCAGAAGTCTCATCATATTTGCTTCTAAGGGGCATTCTGGCTATATTTCTTCCAAGACAGATTTATTCATTCTTCTGGCAGTTCTATTTATTGTCCAGCACATAAGGTGATTTAAAATACCATGGCTTGGGTCAGGCACACTTTAGTATTGAAGACATCTTTACTTTTTACCACTTTAAATAGGTCTTTCAGAACATATTTTCCCAATACAATATGCCACCTGATTTATTCACTGCTGATTCCATGGCAATTGATTGTGAAACCAAGTAAAATGAAATCCTTGATAACTTCCATCTTTTCTTCATTATCATATTGTTTATTGGTCCACTTGTGAGATTTTTGTTTTCTCCATACAGAGGTGTAATTCATATCACAGGGTATAGTTTTTGATCTTCATCACTAAGTGCTTCAAGTTCTCTTCATGTTCAGCAAGCAAGGTTGTGACATTTGCATATCACAGGCTCTAAATGAGTCTTAGTCCAATCCTGACACTGTGGTCTTCTTCATATAGTCTAGCTACTCAGATTATTTGATTGGCACACAGATTGGATAAGTATGGTGAAAGGATACAACCTTAACTTGCTGAATCCCCTTGTTCTGTTTGAACAATTGCCTCTTAGCCCATGTAGTTTCCTCATGAGCACAATTAAGCGGCCGGGAATTTTCATTCTTTACAATGTTATTTATAATTTGTTATGAGCCACACAGTCAAGTGCCTTTATGTAGTCAATAATACACAGTTTAATATCTTTCTGGTATTCTTCCAGCCAATATCAATCCAACATCAACAATGATATCCCTTATTCCATGTCCTCTTCTGAATACAGCTTGAATTTCTGTAGTGCACTATTCATGTACTGCTGCAACTATTTATGAATTATCTTCAGAAAAATTTCATTGTCTGTTATACTAAGGATATAGCTCAATAATTTGTGCACTCTATTGGATCACCTTTCTTTGGAATGAGCACAAATGTGGATCTCGTCCAGTTGGTTGGACAAGTAGCCATCTTCCAAATTACCTGTAATTGATGAATGAGCACTTCTAGTGTTGCATCTATTTGTTGCAGTATCTCAATAGATATTTCATAAATTTCTAGAGCCTTATTTTCTTCAGTGCCTTCAGAGTAGCTTGGACTTCTTCCTTTCATATCACTGATTCCTTATCATACTTGCCCTCCTGAAATGGTAGAACACTGGCCAGCTCTTTTTGGTATTTTGTATAGTGGCCCTGTATATTCCATCCATCTTTTTTCAATTCTTCCTGCATTTTCAATTTTTTTCCCATAATATCTTTCAATATTGTAATTTGAGACTTGAATACCTGAGACTGTTCTTTCACTTAAGAAATGCCAAGCATGTTCTTCTTGTTTGATTTTTTAACTCTGGATGCTTGCACATTTCATTATAATGCTGTACTTGCCATTCCTTTTTATTTTATTTTATTTTTTTAGAAATAGATAAGCAGGGTTTTCTTCTCAGTCTATCTAAATTTGGAAGTTCTATTGAAACCCGCCCACCATGGAGGACCTTGCTGGTACGTGTAATACTGATGGCATAGTCCAGCATCACAGCAACATGCAAATGACCACAGTGTGATAAACTGACAGACAAGTCATGACAATTAAATTGTGATGAATATTTTTCTTGAAACAATGGTAGAATCTCCTGAATAGTGGAAAAATCAAATATGACATTTTAATTAAAATAATGCTTATAAAGAATTTCTGGGCTATTCTCAGATTCAGTGTGTGAAGAAGAGTTCTGGGAAGTACATAGGCTGTATACAGAAATAAGTAGAACTTAACATCATCCTATGGAGCTGGGGAAATTGAGTACGTTATCAAGAGTACTCTTAAGACCTATATATAGCCACCAAATGAAAAGTGGATCAGTTATTTAGTATTTTCCATTAATTAAACTTTCTAATATAAATATGAAGTCTCTGGATGGTGCAAACATGATCAGATGCTAATAGAAAATTTGGAAGTTTGAGTTCACTTAGAGAGAGACACCTCAGAATAAAAATCTGGTGATGTGAGATACAGACATTGAAAACTCTGTGGAGTATAGTTCTACTTGCACTGATGTGAGGTTGCCATGAGCTGAAGTGAACTCAGCAACAACTGATTTTTCTTTGGTCTTGTTCTGGTTACCTAGTGCCACTCTGACAAGAATATTCCACAAATGGGATGGCTTGAACAAACAGGAGTTTATTCTCTTACAGTTTGGAGGCTTTAAGTCTGAGTTCAAAGTGCCAGGCTCTAGGGACTGGGCAAAAGCCCTTCAACCTTGGGCTTCACCTCTGCCTCTTGCTCCAGGCCCACTGAAGCTAGAGGCATCTCTTCACTCACACAGCTACTGGCTGTTGAGACTGCCAAACCCAAGGTCAACAAATAAAATGGGACAGCCCCAATGTTACCAACCATAAGGCAGGCCATTAATTCAAATTTATTGAAAGTCCCAAGGTTGACAGAGCATGGCAGGCTGCTAAACAGTGACACGGCTTGATGCAGGGTTCAAGCATGCCATAAGCTAAAGACCATTCCCAAAGGTGTTTCTTACATACAGGAAGCAGACCACATACCCAAACAGCTACTCAGCTGCTTGTGGTAGGTCTCACCATGGAGTTGATTGCCATTCTCATTATGCAGAGTAACTACTACCAGCTGCCCAGCCACTCAACCAGGCCCAGCCAAGTTGACACACAAACATAACCACCACAGGTCTCAATATAAATATATGAAAAATTAACATGTCTGATTGCTTTGTAAGCTATTTCTCCAGTGATGAGAAACCAAACCAAAACATGTGAGAAATTAGAGTGAGAGAAGGACTTTTAAAAATATAAGATTATAAAACTGGACTTAAACAGTGAAACCTGAAAGTCTTAGGTGTAATAAATAGATTCCACTTTGCATTTGAGCTTCTGTCATTAATTAACACTTTGTGTAAAGGCAGAAACTGATATGTATTCTGGCTCCAACAGGAAAAATGTCTGCAGTGATCACATATGATGGAGAGACAACACACAAGTTATACATTTTCTAATCCTGGTAAAGATTCTTAAATAGAAAAGAAATTATAACATATTTAAAATTTGATGTTATGCTTTGGATATTTTACAGTAAACTTTCTATGAAATATATGTTATTCTCTTATTATTCCAGAAAAATTCAAATATTATTGTCGCCAGAAGAATGTCAATTAATGCAATGCCAAAGCCATAAATTCTGGTCAAAATATATGCAAATGCAATGTCACTTATTGACAGTTGATTTTAAAAACAGTTTATCTTCCCAGTTATGGGGAAAACTGGAATTTTTTGGTCACTTGTCATTGATTCCCATTTTATCTTAATAATAATATTTTGCTCATTTTCAGAGAATTCACACATCCGTCATTAAAGCTGCATGCCAAACTTAATCCACTTTCTGGAGAGTATGATTTTTGTCTTCAGGAAATAGTTATTTATTTGATTCAAGGGATGTAATCCACCAGTGGGACATTAGTAAATGTCTGCTGGACTCTTTTGAAAAGAGAAACTCCCTTGGTATTCAGGAAGGAATGTTGCTATACAGGAAACAAGTACTTAACTCCCAGAAGTTGCTGTCAGAGAGAGATTTTGAGCCTTGAATCAACTCTACATTAAATCTGACTTAAATTGATTCCTATAACTGAACTTGCTGTAGGTCAAGTTCTGAAATAATGATTACAAAGTCAGCTGTAGCTACAAGAGTAATTTAATAAGAGTATAGTAACATTGCAGGAGCTCTGGTAGCACAGTGTCTAAGGCATCTGACTGCTAACCAGAAGGCTGGTGGTTCAAACCCACAAGCCACTCTGCAGAAGTACGACAGGACAATGTACTTCTTTAAAGATTTACTGCCCTGGAAACCCAATAGGGGGGTGCTATAAGTTGGAATTGATTCCACAGTAGTTTTTTTTTTTTTTTTTTAACCTTGCAAAGTGGAGACACATGAAGTCAGAGACAAAGCTATGTGTGTCTCCCTGAACCTTACAGGTTAAGGGTTTTTTATAATAGCTTTAAGGCTGTGGAGTGCATGATTTCAAAAGACCTTATGCAGGCAAGATACTCATAAAATCCCGATCCTTTTGTAAAAGTCAGGAAGTAGAACAAGGTTGTGATAAATTCCTACCAATCAGCCTCAACTTCCTTCAGGCTAGGTGCATGTGCAATCTCTTTCTAAAATGGAGTCTATGGATGCCACAACTTCTTCTCATACAGGTGTATTCTGCTCTTTGCTCTTGATTAGAACCGTGGTTTCATCTTAGATCAGCCATCTTAGCTTATCAGGGATAAAAGTGGGCAGGGGTGCACAGGCTTCAAAACTGGTTAATGTTGACAAACAGTAGTGGGCTAGAAAACACCTCAAGAATGGCCTACTATCAGGAGATTGCAGGCAAGCAGTAAATTTACATTTGCATTATTATTTCTTTTGCAGTGCCCTTTCCTTTGGCCCAAGATCTGAGGAAGTGGTTGCTCTGTTCTGTGAGCTGTTCCTGTCTTGGTTTTATGATCTTAGGAATGTGGCTGCAGTTGCAGAATTCTTATGTGATTTTGGCTACAAATAGTAGAATAAGGCAATATTTAAATTGAACAAAATTATTATGGAGCTTTAGGTTATGAAGTAGGAACATACATTCATCTCCCAGAAATTCTAATCTTTCTATACTATTGCAAACTTTTCAGTTACCTAACCTAACATTGTTGCTTCAACTTGCTTGAGAAAGTTTTCTTTTTCTTACATCTAAAAGTTTCCTAATTTATTCACTATTAACACTGCAAATGGTATATTTTGTTCTGTCTTTCTTAGGTTTTGTTTCTGTAGTTGAAGTCAGAGGTGGAAGCATTTTTCAAAAGTAGTCCACAGACAACAAAAGTTTCAAAACTACTGGCATATACTAAGGTCTACACCCACCTAAACCCATGCCTAGTAACACTTCAATTCTCCCATGCCCAGAATTATGGCCTGAAAGCCTGGACATCAGATAGGCTCATTAATTTTTATGAGTTTTTCCTTTTACCCTAGTCTCACATAACCACTGGCTTAGGTGATTGCTTTTGGGCAGAGAAAACTGATTTGCAATCCATGATCCCAGCAGGAATAGAGAAAGTTCAGTCTCTGGTTAGTTAAGTTCTTCGAGAACAAGACAGGCATTTTTATTAAATCATGAGAGGTCCTGTGTAAGATATCCTAACCTGCCCTGATGCCAAGCAGACAGGATGAAATGCACTTTATTAGTTCTGTTAGTGCATTGCTTACACAGTGATCTAATGTGCTTGAGTATTTGCTATAAATGTTTCTTAGTACCAGAGAGGGATTTTAATTAGACAAATTGTAACCTCTTTCCATTTATTAATTCTTTCCCTTAGATTTTGTTTATATATATAAAAATTGGATAATTAAAACCTAAGAAGAAATAACACTGCTTCTTAATGTGTTGCTCTAATAAAAGTATTGAATTTTCCCTCCTCCCTCAGAAAAATAGAAAAGATAATCCATAAAATTGATATGTGTTGACAAATATGTTGGACCCTTTGGATTCTAAATTGGGGGAATGAGATGAGAAATATTTGGGAAGGTAGTGTCAGAGAATAGTAAGAAAATGATGACAGTGATAAATGCAGAAACTCAGGGGTTACTAGTGAGGAACTGTCATCTATTCAGGGTAATATACTGGCTAAGAGCAAGTAAAAGTTGAGCTGAATTGAAATCAAGCTGTTTTGAACTCACTGCCATCGAGTTGGATCTGACTCATAACAACCCCTCCTTGGGTTTCTGAGACAGTATCAATAGGGAAGTAGATTGCCCAACCTTCCTTCCGAAGGGTGGCTGGTGGGTTTGGACCACCATCCTTCTGGTTAGCAGTCAAATGCCTTAAGTACTACACCACCAGAGCTCCCTCCACATCTGAGGTACTACTAATTAACTGTGCAAACAATATAAGCCCCCATTTTCTATTTATAAAATAGTGATGATGTAACCTCTTTCATAGACTGTTTATAAAAATGAAATGAGATAATTTTTTTCGCATAAGGTAGGGTACAAAGGACCACTGTTTAAATGGTGGCTGCTATTCTTGGGTGAGGAAGTTCTGGTAGCATAGTGCCTAAGGCACTTGACTGCTAACCAGAAGGCAAGCGGTCCAAACCCACCAGCTACTCCTCGGAAGGAAGGTTGGGCAATCCTACTTCCATAGTGATACTGCCTCGGAAACCCAAGGAGGGGTCGCAATGAGTCGGGGCCAACTCAACGGCATATAACAACAAGAACAGCAACAACATTCTTGGGTGAGATAATAGTTTGCACTTGGCTACTAGCCAAAAGATTGATGGTTGAACCCACCCAGAAACCCTTGGAAGAAAGCCCTGGCAATCTGCTTCCAAAATATCAGAGCCATTGAATATACCTTGGAACATATTTCCAGTCTGGCACATATGGGCTTGTCATGAGTAATAAATGATTTGACAGCAACTAGAAAAAAACAAAACAAAAACCAAAAAAAAAAAAAAAACCTACCTGTTTAGCTAGTAACTATGATGCATTATGTAAGCTACTTATTTCTTATTCTAATTTGTCCTACTTTCCTGATATGTATTCTATATGGAATCATATCATTAAAGCATTTGCCTCTCTGGTTAAAGAAAACAAAATAAACTCAGTGTTCTCATGTGACTTCTGACTCATAGCAACTCTATAGGCTAGAACTACTCCATAGGATTTCTAAGGCTGTGAATCTTCACAGAAGATAGCCAAAACTTTCTCCTGTGGAGCAGTTTGTGGGTTGCAGATCTTTCTGTTAGAGTTTTTACTACTAGGCCCCCAGGTCCCTTTGCCTCTGTCTACCTTACTTAAATTCTAAGCATAGATTACATTTTGCTTACATAAAGAAGAAAAATTTTTTTTTTCAATGTCATTGTTGTTAGGTGCCATAGAGTCATCTCTGACTCATAGAGACTTTATGTACAACAGAATGAAATACTACCAGGTCCTGAGAGAGCCTCCCAATACTTGCTATACCTGAGCCTATCATTACAGCCACTGTGTCAGTTCATCTTGCTGAGGGTCTTCCCCTTTTTCACAGATTCTCCACCTTATCAAGCATGATATCCTTCTCCAGAGATTGGTCCCTTGGGACAACATGACCAAAATAGGTGAGTCCGAGTCTGGGTATTCTGATTTCCAAGGAGCATTTTGGCTGCACATCTGCCAGGACAGATCTGTTAGTCCTTTTAGCAGTCTATGGTACTTTCAGTATTCTTTGCCAACACCACAACTCAAAAGCATTGACTCTTCTCTGGTCTTCCTTATTCATTGTCCAGCTCTCATATGGATAAGAGGCAACAGAAAATACTATAGATTGGGTTAGGTGCACCGTAGTTTTCAAGGAGACATCTTTGTTCTTCAGCACTTGAAAGTTTTTTTTTTTTTTTTTTTTCAGACCTGCCCAATGCAATACATTGTCTGATGTCTTTACTGCTGCTTCCATTGGTGTTGATTATAGAACCAAGTAACATGATGTCTTTGACAATTTCAAACTTTTCTCAATTTATTGTGATGCTGCTTATTGGTCCAGTTGTGAGGATTTTTGTTTTGTTTATAGTGAGGTGTAATCCATATTGCTGACTACAGTCTTCATCAGTAATTGCTTCAAGTCATCCTCATTTTCAACAAGCAAAGTTGTGTCATCCACATATTGCAGGTTCTTAATGAGTCTTCCTCAAATACTGAGGCCAAGTTCTTCTTCATATTGTCCAGCTTCTCAGATTATTTGCTCAGCACGCAGATTCAATAAGGATAGTGAAAGGATACAACCCTGATGGACGTCATTCTTGATATTAAACCATGCAGTATCCCCATGTTCTTTTTTGAACAACAGCCTCCTTACTTATGTACAGGTTCCTGAAGAGCACAATCAAATGTTCTGGAATGCCTATTCTTCTCAATGCTATCCCTAATTTGTTATGATCCATACAATTGAATGCTTTTGCATAGTCAATAAAACACAAATAAACATCTTTCTGGTATGATTTGCTTTCAGCCAAGATCCATCTGACAGCAGCAATGATATCATCGTTCCATGCCTCTTCTGAATCCAGCTTGCATTTCTGGAAGTTCTCTGTCAATATACTGCTGCAATCATATAAAAATTCAGAATTATTTTCAATAGAAGAAACAAATTATTTTACACTTCTTACAAACTGAATATTTTGCCCCTCTAAATTCTTACTTTTTTCTATAAAAAGTAGATAATTGGATAAGACCAATAAATATGACTTTTCTCCAGAAAACTATATTATTTATTCTTTTCAAACAATATATTGGTCTTATTGTGCCTTCTTACAAATTCAACTAATTCTAATTAAATGTAATCTGTCTGTCTATCTGTGTTTGTGGGTGTAGGTTTGCATGTATATGCTAATATTCAAAATATCATTACAGTTTGCTAGCAGACATTTAAGATGGACTGGAAAAATGTTTGAGGATGTGCTCTTGAATAAAAATGTAGATTCTCATTATGCCTCAGATTATCTTCTTTGATTCTCTTTATTTGACCTTTGACACTGATAAGCCATTCCCATGAATAGGGGTGCTCACAGATGGCTCCACTTATAGTCCTTGGTATAAAGAAAAAAGAACTGGACTGATAAGTGGGTAATTTAGCAAAAGTGAGTACATGAGAAATACACAGAATTGAATGAAACTTTTAACCTCTAATGCTTTCTACATACCTAAAACCACTACCATATACCACAATTTATGCTATTGAAATAAAGTAAGAATTTAAAGGCTTTGGGAACAAGCTTTATACAAAACTATTAGCAATATTCATCATGTAATTAATTAAGCAAGGTCGTCCTCATCTCTTGGGTAATATCAGAATAAGAAAAAAATTCCAAAAATCCAAAACCAAACTCACTGTCATCGAATAGTAAGTATAGGCTCATGAGGAATCTGTACATAGACCAAGGGGTAGTCATTGGAACAGAACAAGGAGATATTGTGTGGTTTAAAATTAGGAAAAATGTGCATCAGGGTTGTATATTTTCACCATATTTATTCAACCAGTACACTTTGCAAATAATTCGATAAGGTGGACTTTATGAAGAAGATGGCAGTATCAGGATTGGAGGAAGACTCATTAACAACCTGTGATATGCAGATGACACAATCTTGCTTGCTCAAAGTGAAGAAGCCTTGAAGCACTGCTGATGAAGATCAAAGAAAACAGACTTTAGTGTGCATTACCTCAGCATAGAGAAAACAAACAAACAAACAAAAAATGTTACAAGTGGACCAATAAGCAACATCATGATAAATGGACAAAAGATTGAAGTGGTCTAGGATTTCATTTTACTTGGATCTGCAATAAATGCCCATGGAAGTAGCATTCAAGAAATAAAATGGAGTATTGCATTAGGAAAATGTGCTGCAAAAGGCCTCTTTAAAGTGTTTAAGAACAAAGACGGCACCTTGTAGGCTAATGTGAACTAGACCAAAGGCATGGCATTTCAATAGCCTTATATGCATGTGAGAGCTGGCAAGTGAATAAGAAAGACCACAAAAGAATTGATACATTTGAATTTAGGTGTTGACAAAGAATTTTGAATGTGTTATTGACTACTTAAACAACAAATAAATCTTTGTTGGGGAAATACAGCCAGAATTTTCCTTGGAAGCAAGAATGGCCAGACTTTGTCTCACATACTTTGTACATGTTGTCAGAAGGGTCTGGTCCTTGGAGAAAGATGTTATTCTAAGCAAACTGGAGGATCAGATAAAAGGCAGAAGACTCTTCATGCATAGATTTACACAGTGGCTGTGATGACAGGCTCAAGCATGGTAACGAGTGTGAGGATGATGCAAGACCAGGCAGTGTTTCATTCTATTGTACATGGGGTCTCTATGAGTCAAAACCAACTCAATGGCACCTAACAATAACAACAGATAAAACAAAACAAACTCACTGCCTTTGAGTCAGATCCAACTCATAGTGACCCCTCCTTGGGTGTCTGAAGCAGTATGACTAAGGAAGTAGATTGCCCAACCTTCCTACTGAGGAGTGGCTGGTGGGTTTGAACAGCCAGCCTTCTGGTTAGCAGTGAAATGCCTTAGGCACCACGCCACCACAGCATCCCATAATAACAGATAGGCTAGTAGTAATTTTCTGAGGTAATTATGTGTGTCCTGGATGCCACTCCTTAGGTGACACTCAAACTATGATAATTGACTTTGAAATGTTATTTATGGTAAGAATCATAGCTATTTTAAAAGTTATTGCCATTTTGCTGAATTTTCAATTCAATAAATGTTTAATTTGAATTCTGAATTTTAATTTAAAAAATTTCAATACTTTTTTTTGGTTACTTCTAATAAACATTTTGTTAAATTAATGCTTCCATGCTGTACCCACAACCATTGCCATCAAGGACACTCCTACTCATAACATCCCTGTAGACAGAATAGAATTGACTCATCAGGTTTCTAAACTGTAATCTTTACAGAAGCAGACTGGCATATCTTTCTCCTGTGAAGCAACTAGTGGGTTCCAAGCACAGACTTTTCATTTAGTAACTGAGTGGTTTACCACTCAACCATCAGGGATCCTTTTAATATCTTATAATATTGAGCAATTTGAGAGATGAAAATAATCCTCATGATGCACTGATAATCACAATTAATAATGACAATAAAGAACACTCAAAAGCTGTCCTGAAGATAAGACAGGCAAAGAAATCAAAACACCAGAAATTCAAAAAGGATGCAATATCCCTTGTAAATGGCAAATTTACTCACATTATATGATGTTCATTTCTACTCATTGGAAACACATGGAATAAAAGTTGCTGCAATTACATAAAATACAATATTATTCTGCAGGGAAAGAGTTTTAAACTTTCAATATTATAAAAAAATATAAATTTATTTATTTATTTAAAATCACAAGCACATAAAGCCAATAGATCAATAATAAATGCTTAGAACTAAACGTTGAGAGCAAAAGGATTAGAGCCATTGGAGAATTCTATATCTTGATGTTTAGCAGTCTTTATTATTCTGTATAATATCATTTTAAAATTGGAAAGGGAAAGGCTTAGAAATGAAGATAAGACAGAAGGAATGGTGGTGGATGTTATCTCTGTGAATTTCTCATTAGCAAAACAAAATCAGAAAACATTTTTATATCAATATATTTTTTTTATATTATTTCTGTTTTGCCACTCCGCTCACACACTTTTTTATACATTTTCACAGAGGTAAGACAATGCTATTTTTTCTCAAAGTTATTACTCCTGTCTTCCTTCTCAATCCCTTACCTTATGACACACCAAAACTATGTCAAAAATGGCAGTTGTCAACAGCTAAGAGGCATAAAAACTGACATTTAAATGGCCTTTGGCATTTTACTACTCAATTAGTCTCTCTTAATCAGTGGATTTCTGACCTTATGGTATGATGGAAGCATTCCAGCAGAAGCACTAGAAACAGCTAGAGCCAGCTAGAGTGAAGACTGAGTAAGACTAATTTTGTAGTCCAAAATTTTGGTGCTGTCAGGGGTTAAAAATTCAAATCATCAGGCAAAAGGCCTTAGCAACAGAGCCTGATTCTGCCACCAGTAGTTACCCAGGGTTCTAACTGAGGGATGCACAAATGTGTTGCACACATTTCCAAGTTCATTTCCTCTGTTTTAAATCTACTATTTTTATATCTTACCAAAGAAATATATAATTGTGTAAATTAATTGAGAATGGAGGTCTTACACAGAAGCCCTTATATACCATATTTTCTCACATGCTGTTGTTGTTATGTGCCATCAAGTGAGACCCGACTCATAGTGACCCCTCCTTGGGTTTCCAAGGCAGTATCACTAAGGAAGTAGATTGCCCAAACTTCCTTCTGAAGAGTGACTGGTAGATTTGAACCACCACCCTTCTGGTCAGCAGTTAAGTGCCTTAGGCATTACGCTACCAGAGCTCCTATTTTTTTTTTTTTTTTTTTATCATATAGCATACTCATATAAATGACATGCATGTATGTGTAATGGGTGAATATGACAAAATTATTTTTAAAAGATGTAGCATAGTGAAAAAATGCAAACACCAAGCATGTTTTGTGACATTTCTAGAATTGAATTTCTGTCTCATTTACCCTCATTTAAGAGTCCAAAAATGTCACTTTTAATCATAATTGTATAATAAAGGTATAAGCTACACTCAAGAAGTCAAGAATTGTGTTTGGTAATACCTCAATAATTAGAAAATGAGTAATTGAAACTGTGTATTTGTTCTAAGGCAGTTAATGCAGTGCCTAAGAGTGGTGAGTTTCTCCCAGCTAATCTACACAAGATGTGTCTTGTGCCAGAGATGGGCAGAGGGTCAGGAGCAGGACTGCATGCAAGGCTACAACAGCCTGAGCTAGAGCTGTTCTTGTGGCAGATTGGCCCATTGACCACAAGTGCTCAGGTATGGCCCCACATGGAGCCAGGAGGCAGGTTGGTATGAGCATGCACCACCCTAGACTTGTGGCACCCCAGCAGCCAGTAGACTGATACTGATGGAACAAGGATGCTAAAACCCCCTGCTCCCTAGGCTCTCAGCCAGCCCCAAGGCTTCTGCTCTGGTGTAAGCTTTAAACAGCTCTAATGCTTTGTCCAGCCAGCCAGAGAAAGGGTTGAATGTTTTCTAGCTATTCCACACCAGCCTCATCAGCCTGTGTGGCCACTCTTGTTCAGGGTGTACAGACCCATGCACCTCCTGGGCTGGGACCGGGGCTGCCCTAGCAAGGGCTGTGTCTGAGGAAGAAAAAGTCATGTCTTCCTATGTTAGGAATCTTGCCAGAAGAGGGGCTGCTATAGAAACTCAAGTGTAAGCTGATGAGGGTCTGCTGCTGGGAACCAAACCTCTGTGTCAATAGGCACCAAGATGATGACGTAACATTGAATCTGTTTCAAAGAAAAAAAAAAAAAAAGAAAAAGAAAAAAGGAACTTGAAATTGAAATCATCAATAGTAAAAAATTATTGGTATACCATGCCTATGAAGGTAACATCTGGGGTTTACTTAGTATGCAAAACTGTATAGTAAGCACATTATTTATGAAAAAAAAAAGATATATTCTAAATTTACAAAAAATGAAACTGAATAGTGTTCTCTATTATTTAGTGTTTGGGTACAGATTATAGACTACTCT
Organism: Orycteropus afer afer; assembly: GCF_000298275.1. Lineage (NCBI taxonomy): Eukaryota > Metazoa > Chordata > Mammalia > Tubulidentata > Orycteropodidae > Orycteropus > Orycteropus afer. The sequence continues at coordinate 205,199 of NW_006922115.1, read as the reverse complement.
GGTAGCATCGTGCCTAAGGCACTTGACCTCTAACCAGAAGGCTGGTGGTTCATACCCACCAGCCACTCCTCAGAAGGAAGGTTGGGCAATCTACTAATGAAGTGATACTGCCTTGGAAACCCAAGGAAAGGTCGGTATGAGTCAGGTCCACTAGATGGCAAAAAACAACAAAACACTGTGAGCAGGAAGAGATTTATTATCATGTGACATATTGGATTATGGTCTTGAATTTTCACTCTCTGCCTCACAATGCATCATGCTTCTAACCCTCTTTGTTGGAATGCAGTCATTCCCCACTTCTTGACTTTGGGCACACCCATGATCCTTCCTTTGGTCAATGAGATGTAATCATATGTAACACAAGCATTGGCTTATTATGTGTTCGTAAGATTGTGCTCCCTCTTTCATGCCTCTGTCCTTGGCATGAGAATATATATGAACTAGGCTACTGCTCCAAGGGAGATGTGACTCATTTGGAGAAGTGCTGCCAGTTTAAACTCAGCCCAAATCAGCAGACCCAGGCTATTGCATGGATATTGCCAAGTGGTGTTAGGACCTAAGAATTAACCTAAAGATTGTCCCTGCTAGCCAGGGCCTACACAGAGAACCACATTGGTGGCTGGTGAATAAAAAGGAAAGCAGTGAAGAGGGAGATGGGCTCAGCTGTGGACTTTTGTCTATCTACAGGGCACACCCATTTTCAATGTTTACAAGCAATTTGACCATTTTGGATATTTATGACAGTGTTCTCCGAGATTCCAGGGATTTAAGAATAGGTTCCACTTGCTGAGAACCACAAGGACATTCAGGAAACAAATGACCAGGAAGGTGTAATGTTCTCCTTGTTACTCTTATACCCCACATCTTCTTGGTGAACAGTGGTACAGCTATCCTTCACTTGCAACCATCTTCTGGGCTGGCAGGAATTCTATCCCAGTTTGTGTGCTCTGTTCTGCCCACAGATTTTTTTTTTTTTTAATTTTGTTCATTTTTGTCTGTTTCAAAACTATCATTTGTCCTTTTTATTACTATTATTTATTCTTTCCTTCCCAGGTTCTAGTTTGAAACTTTTTTTCTCATCCTTGTTCTTGGTTCCAATTTTTTTTTTTTTTCTTTCTTGTGGTTAACCCCCATTCCTTGTTATTCTTTATGCATTTTTTCCCATTTTTTGCTTCATTATTGTTCTACTCTACTTTTTTTTATATATATAATTGCTTTCTCCCCAGATATTGTGGGTTTTTTTCTTTTTTTTAGTGAATGTTCCTTTGTGTTTATGGGGTATGATTTTGTTCACTTACTTTTACTTTTTTGATGGCTTTTTGATTGTTATTTTTGTTCAGCTGAATGGGAGACACCAACAGGGCTCATATGAAGCAACTACACCTTCACCTCCTGCAGCTCCACTTACTGACTGAATGCCAATACTACCTTATCCACCAACTAGCCAGGGTAGATGACCACAAATAAGATCCTGACTCACCTTGAGCTGCTCTTCATGAACAGTTAAGAGAGATCTAAATACAACAACATCACACTGTCTCAGAGAGAACAGACCATAACAGTCCACAGAAAGAAGCAAGATAAAGTGGTCAGAAAAAGAGACCACAATACATACCCAGAATACATCCCTGAGAAAGAAGCAGCATTGAAATTCCCTGATTAGGAGTTCAAAAGAATTATATTTAGGTATCTTCAAAGGATTGAGAGACAGATAAAGTAAAACACTGACAAAATTAAGGAAAACACAGACAAAAGCCTAGAACAATTTTAGAAGAAAATACAAGAACAAAATGACAAAATAAATTAAAAACTAGAAATGATACAAAATCAACAGATAGAAATCCATAAATTAAATACTAAATTTTCAGAGATAAATAACACATTGAAAGGGCAAAGGAGTAGAATTGATGCAATGGAAGACAGATTAATATGATTGAAGACAAATACCTGAATACATTTTTGGAAAGGGATCAATCAAACAAAAACAAAAAAAAAAAAGAAAAAGAAAATGAAGAAAGCCTAAGGTTCATGTAGGATACCATCAAAAGAAATATTCTACATGTCATTAGAATTCCAGAACAGGAAGAGGAAAAGAAAACCACTGAGAAAATTGTTCAAGATTTGATGGAAGAGAACTTCCTTAACATGATAAAAGATGAGAATATATCAATTCAGGAAGTCCAACCAACCCCAAACAAGATAGACCCCAAAAGACATATCATCATCAAAATCATCAAAACCCAGAAAGAATCCTGAAAGCAGCATGGGAAGAAAGAAAAGTTACTTACGAAGGACAACCAACAAGAATACACTCTGATCTCTCAGGAGAAACAATGCAAATGAGAAGAAAATAGGATGGTGCATATAAAACCCTGAAAGAGAAAAATTTCCAAATAAGAATTATATAACTGACAAAATTGTCCCTCAAATAGGGTAGTAAAATTTGGAGACTTTCAGATAAGTAGAAATTAAGGAATTTGTTAAAACCAGACCAACTTTATAAGATACACTAAAGATGGTACTTTGAGCAGAGAATCAATAATAGCAAACAACAACTGACCATTAATACATGGGATGATATAACCCAGAAACCAACACAGCTATGGAAGTATCCAAACTAAAATGAGCTTGCAAGATTATAAAAAGGGAATTACAGACGTAACTTAGCAAATAATGACAACTGCAACCCAAAAAGAGGAAAAAATTAAAAAAAAAAAAAGTAGATGCAGAACTTCTAAATGGTGAGGAAGTCAAGAGAGTAACAAGATAGAATGTATTACTCTAAACTAGGGAAGCAAATTATAAATCACAGTTTAACCTCAAAGAAAAATGGTAAACCTTCACATCACAATAAAAAGGAGGACAGGCACAAATATTTAGCAAATACTAAAACAATACCAACAAAGGAAATGATAAAATGATTTATAAGCATAATGAGCTCAGCATAGAAAATTATATGGAACAAAGAAACCAGCAATACCATGAAAAAACACATAACAAAATGACAGCAATAAATCCATGCTTGTCGGTAATACACTGAATATCAATGGATTAAATGTACCACTCAATAGACAGAGGGTTACAGACTGGAAAAGAAGAAAGTGTAACTCAGTATGCTGTCTAAAAGAGACACACCTTAAAGACAAATATAAATAGAGGGTCAAAATCAAAGGTTGGAAAAAGTTATAGCAAGCAAACGGCAACCAAAAAAGAGCAGGAGTTGGGACACTAATTTCTGATCAAATTGACTTTAAGACAAAAACCACCAGACAAGACAAGGAAGGACATTATATAATGATTAAAATCTCAACTGAACAAGAAGACATGACCATAATGAATATTTTTGGACCAAATGAAAAAGCCCCAAAATACATAAATCAGACTTTAAAAGAGTTGAAAAGGCAAATAGATGACTCCACAGTCATAGCATAAGACTTTAATACACCACTTTCAATGAAAGATAGAAAAACTGGAAAGAAATTCAACAAAGATGCAGAAGAGCTAAACAATACAATCCACCAAATTGGCATTATAGACATTTACAGAGCACTTCACTCAACAACAGCACAGTATCTATTCTTTACCAGTACACATGATAGACCATATGTTAGGCCATAAAGCAAGCCTTAATAAATTGAAAAACATGGAAATACTACAAAGGATCTTCTCAGATCACAATGCTATGAAATATGAAATCAACAATAGGAAGACCAATGGAAAAAGAGCTATTATTGTTAGATGATGTTGGGTTGTCTATGATTCACAGCTACCTCATGTACAGCAGAACTAAACACTGCCCAGTGTTGTGCCACCCCTATGATCCTTTGGAGCTCTGGTGGCATGGTGTCTAAGACACTTGACTGCTAATCAGAAAGCTGGCAGTTCAAACCCACCAGCCAATCCTCAGAAGAAAGGTTGTGCAATCTACTTCCATAGTAATACAACCTCATAAACCCAAGGAAGGGTCATTATGAATTGGATCTGACTCGACAGCAATGCATTTTCTATGACCTTTGCTGTATCTGAGCCCATTGTTTCAGCCACTGTGTCAATCCTTCTCATTGAGGGCCTTCCTCTTTTTGTTTTCCCTCCACTTTGGCAAACATGATATATTTCTCCATGGACTGGTCCCTTCTTACAACATGACTAAAGTAGGTGAGATGAAGTTTGGCTATTCTTGCTTCCAAGGAGCACTCCAGCTGCACTTCTCCCAGGACAGATTTGCTAGTTCTTTTAGCAGCCCATGGTACTTTCACCATTCTTCACCAGCTCCACAACTCAAAAACATTAACTTTTCTTCAGTCTCCCTTCTTTTTTGTCCATCTCTCACATGCATATGAAGTGATTGAAATTACTACAGCTTGTGCCAAGCACACCTTACTCTTCAAGGAAACATCTTTGCTCTTCAGCACTTGAAAGAGGTTCTTTGCAGCAGATTTGCTCAATGCTATACAATTGATATATTGACTCCTGCTTCAATTGGTGATGCTTGTAGGAAAAAGGGCAAACACATGGAAATTGAACAACACGCTCCTCAAAAATGACTGGGTAACAGAAGAAATTTAAAAAATGAAATTAAAAAATTTCTGGAATCCAATGAGAATGAAACACCGCATATCAAAATCTTCGGGGCACAGCAAAAGCAGTGATCAGTGGCCAATTTATAGCAATAAATGCACACATAAAAAAAGAAGAAAAAGCAAAAAATCAACACTTTAAATCAACATCTACAACAATTATTAAAAAAAAAAAAGAAAAAAAGAAAAACAGCAAGAAATGCCTACAGTCACCAGAAGAAAGGAAATAATAAAGTATTCAAGCAGAGATAAATGAAAGAGAATATAGAAAGACAATAGAAAAAAATCAACAACTAGAAAAGTTGAGCAGATCCATAACTAAAGAAGAAATTGAATAGGTCATAAGAAATTTACCAACAATAAAGTCCTGGTCCAGACGGCTTCACTGGAGAATTCTACCAAACATTCAGAGAAGAACTGAAGCCAATTGTAGTCAAACTATTCCAAAACATAGAATAGGGTGGCATCCTTCTTAATTCATTTTATAAAATAAGTATAACCTTGATATCAAAACTAGGCAAAGACATCACTCAAAAAGAAAACTGCAGACCAATATCTTCAAAAAAATCTTAGCCAATAGACTTCAGCAACATATATTAAAAGAATAATAATAATTCTTTATGACCAAGTGGTGTTCATATCAGGTATGCAAGGATGGTTCAACATTAGATAAACAATCAATGTCATTCACCACATAAATAAAACAAAGGAAAAGAACCACATGATCATATGAATCAATGCAGAAAAAGCATTTGATAAAAGGCAACATATATTCCCGATCAAAACTCTCAGCAAAATAGGAATAGAAGGGACATTCCTCTACCTAATAAATGGCATGTATGCAAAATCAACAGCCAACATTATTCTCAATGGAGAGAGACTGAAACCATTCCCCTTGCAAACAGGAGTTATTCTAAAAGTCACCAGTTAGCTGAACAAGGACGCCCTCTATCATCATTTCTACTGAACATCGTATTGGAAGTCCTAGCCAGAGCAATAAAGAAAGGAAGGGAAATCAAAGGTATCCAAATTGGTAAGAAGAAGTCAAACTAAGCCTATTTGCTGATGATATGAAAACCCTAGAAAACCCAGGAGACTCAGTCAAAAATCTACTGGAACCAATTGAGACATTTAGCATCATGGCAGGGTAGAAGATCAACATCCAAAAATCAGTTAGATTCCTCTACACCAGCAAAGAGACTGCTGAAAAAGAAATAAGGAAATCAATACCATTTGCAATGTTGTTGTTGTTGTTATGTGCCGTCGAGTCGGCCCCGACTCATAGCGACCCCTCCTTGGGTTTCCGAGGCAGTATCACTACG
>NW_006922115.1:194143-199200 GCF_000298275.1 Orycteropus afer afer | reverse complement strand
GTAGGATTGCCCAACCTTCCTTCCGAGGAGTGGCTGGTGGGTTTGAACCTCCAGCCGTCTAGTTAGCAGGCAAGTGACTTAGCCACTATGCTACCAGAGCTACCAAAAAAATAAAAGTCTTGGGACTAAATCTTATCAGGGACACAAAAGACCTCTACAAAGAAAACTATAAAAAACTACTTCAAGAAACCATAAGAGATCTACATAAATTGAAGAACATACCATGCTTGTGGATAGGATGATTGAACATTGTGAAAATGTCAATTCTACCCAAAGCAATCTGTACATTCAAGGCAATCCCAATGAAGATACCATCAACATTATTTAAGGATATGGAAAATAATATCACTAGCTTTACATGGAAAGGAAAGAGACTTTGGTATAAGGAAAGCACTATTGAAGAAGAAGAACAAAATTGAAGAAGAAGAAGAACACTGCCAGATCTCAAAACCATAACCAATACAGCCACAGTGTCAAAACTGCTTGATATTGGTACAATGACAGACACAAAGACCAATGGAACAGAACTGAGGACCCAGAAATAGATCCATTGATCTATGGTCAGCTGGTCTTTAAAAAAGAACCAAAATCCATTAAATGAGGAACAGATGGTATGTTTAATAAATGGTGCTGGCAAAACTGGATCCATTTGCAGAAAAATGGGACAATATCCATATCTCACACCACACACAAGAACTAATTCCAGATTGATCAAAGACTTAAATGTGAAACCCAAAATTATAAAGTTTCTCAAGAAAAAACCAAGGGCAATTTAGGGGCCCTAATATATGACATAAATAGACTATTAAGTATAAGCCAAAATGCACAAACTGGAGAAGATCAACCAGATGATTGGGACCTTCTCAAAATTAAATTTTCATGTGCTTCCAAAGACTTCTCCAAAAGCGTCAAAATAGAAGAACCTGAAGATTGGGAAAAGATACTTGGCAATGACATATCTGACAAGGGACTTATCTCTAGAATTTATAGAAAACTACAAAACCTTAATAAAAAAAGGGAAATAATCCAATTAAAAATGGGCAGAAGACATGAATAGACACTTCACCAAAGAGGATATTCAGGCAGCCAGCAAACATATGAAGAAATGCTCTCAATCATTAGCCATGAGAGAGATGCAAATCAAAACAATGAGATACCATCTTGCCCCAGCACGAGTAGCAACGTTCAGCAAGACAGAGAATGACAAATGCTGGTGAGGATGTGGAGAGATTGGGACTCTCATACACTGTTAGTGGGACTGTCAAATGGTACAGCCACTGTGAAAAACAGTATGGTCATTCCTTAAAAAGTTGCAATTAGAAATACCATATGACCCAGCCCTTCCACTACTAGGTATATATCCAAAAGAAGTGTGTGTCCCAGTGTCTATTCTACTATTTTCATAAGAAACCACCTGGAAGAGATTAGGTTTAGGATTCATTCTATTCTGTTATGACCTTACTAACAAAGCAAACTAAAACGATTATTTCCCCAAAGAATTTTGTTTACAGACACAGTGGTTAGGACTTAAACAAATATTTTTGGGAGACACAATTCGATCTATTTGGATATTCTTTTCATGTTGAGATAAATATTCCCTCCCCCCCTTTTTTTTTTTAATTATGTATAGATTGATATCAGGATTCACAAGTCTCTGGTCATTCCTGCTTTCCTCAAGGGAGGTATGAATATCCATTCATTTGCTAAGTCACATCTGGTTTGAGTCAGTTAAGGTGAAGCTTTAATAGTTTATTGTTGCTTTCCCCAAACCCATAAATAGCTGTTATATTAACCACTGCCTCAGAGGTTACATTAGGCAACACAAGTAAGTTTCCTTTATACATCAGCATCAGATTCCGTCCTACTTCTCTTATTCTAAAAGTCACCAGTTGGCTGAACTGGACTTTTACATAGGTTCTAGTTTCTGGATTAAACCTGGGAATAGATGCAGGATATTGTATCTGGGCTACTAGAATATACACCTCTCTTTATTCCTACTACTGCTTTTGCAAAGGAGCTCTGGTGGTGTAGTGGTTAAGCAGTTGGCTGCTAACCATAAGGTAGAAGTCATAGGAAGGTCATCTACAAGTAAAGAAATGTTGAAGGATACCAGCAGATACCAGAGACTAGGAATAAGGTCCACAGAAAGAATTAACATGCTGAGAGACCCTCTTAGCCTTCAGAATTGTGAGAAAATATATTTCCATTCTATAAAGCCACTCATTGTGCTGCTTCCGGTACAATAGTGGCAGATCAAGACAGGAGACTAAACTCATTTACTATGACCTAGTAATGTGAGTAGCACCTAAACTGAAGTAGAAAATGACCCCATCTGTTGAATTCATGGATTCTTACATTTGGATGGGAAATGGTTATAAATTCAGTCTAGGAGAAAAGCTTAAGACAAATAGTAGTAATCTGATTGGTACTAATTCTTCATCTGTAATCATAAAACCTCCCAAGATCATCAGAACAAGGTGTGCTTAAAAACCCTCAGCCAAAAGGAGCTTAAAGAATTATGAAGACTAAATGCAACGTGGTAACTTAGTGGGATTCTGGAATAGAAAAAGGACACTGGATGGTGAAAGCTAAGGGTATCTGAATTAAGTGTGAACTTTAGTCAATAATAATGTGAAAATTTCAATTGATTAATTATTATAAATATGCCATACTGTTGTGAGATATTAACAAAAGGGAAAATAATCTGCTAGAAGTCATCCAGTTAAATAGAAATGCCTTTTGAAAAGGTAAAAAAAAAATGTACTCTATAAACATGTTATGACCTTCCATTCTATGAAAAAAAAGAACCCAATCTCACTGCTGGCGAGTCGAATTCAACTCATAGTGACCCCTCCTGGGGTTTCTGAGCTGGCATCACTATGGAAGTAGATTGCCCAACCTTCCTTCTGAGGAGTGGCTGGTGGTTCAAACCCAGTTAGCAGTCAAGTGCCTTAGGCACTATGCAACCAGAGCTCTTTCCATTCTATTTTGTTGTTGTTGTTATGTGCTGTCGAGTCGGCCCCGACTCATAGCGACCCCTCCTTGGGTTTCCGAGGCAGTATCACTACGGATAGTAGGATTGCCTAACCTTCCTTCCGAGGAGTGGCTGGTGGGTTTGAACCACCAGCCTTCCAGTTAGAAGTCAAGTGCTTTAGCCACTATGCTACCAGAGCTCCTATAGGAGTCGTTAAATACTGATCCCTATAATATTCAGGATTCTGAACTAAACTCACCTTTGACAGGGAGAAATTGAAATAAATCATTCTCCTAGAGGCAGGAAGCACTTAATGAACTTAATTCTAGTGAGAAAATAGTTTTATAGAACCACTGTCCACAAAGGGAAAGAATCAAGGTGTTATAAATCCTGTAGACCAAGTGAAAATCTAGAAAAGCCAAAATAGTATATGTTGTGAAAAGCTGAACGTGATTACATTTTAAGTAATGAATTTTCATTTAGGGATTTCTATGTTCATTCTTTATCCTGAGGTAGGGTATTGCTTATAAGTAGAAAGCAATTAAATATTTAAATTTGCCTTTAGGTGTCCTGAGTATAAGGAATACCGTTCTTTGTAGCTGCTGTGGGGAGAGAGAAAAGCAGTAATAGATATAATGTTTTCCCTTTGCTTATTTATTTTTTTTTATTTTCTTGCAAATACAAAACACAAATATCAAATTAAGATCTTTCTTTTTATACTGTTTTCCATAGTCTAGCAGAGCTCTTGTTAGAAATGGAAAATATCATGCTTTATCTTACAACTTCTAAACAAATTACTGATTTTAACAAAATTCCCAGATGATCTGTACACACATTAAAATGAGCGAAACACTGAGTTAAGATACTTTAAAAACACCTCATATCCCAGGATTTTGTTTCTGTTCATAATGCGTATTTCTAACTTCTGTAATAAACACTCTCATTCCAGAAATGTTAGACAGAATTTAACCTAAATTACAACTGAGCAAATACTGAGACAAAAAATATATTTCATATTAACATATCAAAATGAAAACTGAAAAATTTTATTTTTTCTTCAACTTCCATTACATAAATGAATGGTATCTTACTTAGAAAGGTAATGAAGACTTTTGAGAAAATGAGGAAAAGATATAGTGTAATTAATTATAAAATACTTAATGTATTTTTCCCCAAATATTAGAAAATCTCAAATGTAATTAACAGAATTGAAATAGGTATGCAGTCTGATAACCTCTATATTTAAAAGACCTGTGTGTGGGTGTGTGTTTGCAATCGAGCCAGTCGTTAATATATGAAAGGAATAATCTAAGAATATTTTAGTCAAAAAATGATATTTTGCAAGTGTCATATACCTCTATTACTTCCTAAGATAATGACTGATGATTTAGCAAAGAAACTTAATCTAGCCCTGTTTAACTACTTTTCCACAATTGATGGATGTTTACTCAGATAAATTACCACCAAAAAGGTACATAGAAGTCTAATCTTTATTTTCATATAGATCATATAGAAATTTGGTTAGATTTAACAGAAATTATTGAAGTTGTTTCAAGATTTTACAAATATTCTTGATTATCCTTTCCAACATATTTTTTTCTGTCTTAGTTGTTGTTTGCTGATGCGAGTTGACTACCAACTCAAGGTGATGTCATGCACAATAGAAGAAAATTCTGCCTGATCCTGCACTATTCTCAGGATCTGTGGAATAGGATCATTTTTATCCATGGCCTTGGCATTAGCTGATTTTGGAAGTAGACCAGTAGGTCTTGCTTCCTATTTTGTCTTAGTCTGGAAGTTCCCTTGAAACCTGTTCAGCACTATAAAAACTCACTGCTGTCGATCCAGATGCTACTCACAGCGAACCCTCCTTGTGTTTTTGAGGTGGTATCACTCTATGTTGTTGTTGTTATGTGCCGTCGAGTCAGACCCGACTCATAGCGACCCCTCCTTGGGTTTCCGAGGCAGTATCACTACGGAAGTAGATTGCCCAGTCCTCCTTCCGAGGAGTGGCTGGTGGGTTTGAACCACCAGCCTCCTGGTTAGCAGTCAAGTGCCTTAGGCACTATGCTACCAGAGCTCC
>NW_006922115.1:188651-194043 GCF_000298275.1 Orycteropus afer afer | reverse complement strand
CCCGACTCATAGCGACCCCTCCTTGGGTTTCCGAGGCAGTATCACTACGGAAGTAGATTGCCCCATCAAGATGGGGCAATCTACTTCCGTAGTGATAGCAACACACAAACCTCCACTGACAATAGGTGGGGGCTGCACAAGCAGTTCACTGGCCAAAATTAAACCTCTGTGTTGTGTCTGGCATGGAAGGTGAGAATTCTCCCACTGAACCACCAATCCCCTATTAACAGAGGTTTGTAACTTTTATTAATCCTCCTTTGCAAATGAAAAGAAAGATAAAACAGGTAGTTAATTCAGTTGATTACATTCAAACAGCTAAGAGATAGAACAGCTGGTATTCAAATACCTCAAAGTCCTGTATATAACCCCACAGAGAGAAATTGGCAAAAACACAAGTGAAATAAGAATAGTCTCTTAACAATTCCACTCTTGGGCAAATAATATATATAAAATACCATAGAGTCTGAGCAATGTAAATGATAAGACATATTGGTTATTTCACCTTTTTATATGGAGTAGCATGTATTAAGTCAATTTTATCTGGTTAATAGTATCATGAACTCTTCTATTAAGGAAGTAACTCTGGGTTCAGGATCTTATGTTTCATCAAGTCATAGTAACTGATCACTATGTCTCACAGACTGATTTCAGATATTTATTTCATGTTTTTCTCAAGTACCAAAATACTAATCCTAGTTTTCTTAAACTCCTCAGTCCTGTGAATGACTGATTTTCACTTACATATTACCTTGATTTGATTACTGTAAATACATAAGTTACCAAGCCAACACATACTCTTTTGTTGTTGTTTAAGGGTTAGCTTTTTTTTTTTTTAATATTTGATTGTGATTTGAATGCAAATTTACGAAGCAGATTAGTTTTACTCTCAGCAATTCATGCACATTTGATTTCACAGCACCTATTATAATTCCAACAAAAATAGCAAGTCTCCTCTTTTCTTCTCCCTGTGACTATCCCTTCTGTGTTTCCTTCTTATCTATGCATTCCTCTGTCCAGTTTTCCTGCTGTGCAAATGCTGTCCTCTGACATCTCAGTGTTGACTGATTGCCCAAGCGTAGAACTACTCCATGGAAGTGAGCCCAGTTCCAGGCCCAAAGGATAACATGGGGCCATCATCTTGGGGATTTCACCAGTCTCCATTTGACCAGCAATTCTGGTCATTTTTGTGTTTTTGAATTTTTTTTCTCATTTTTTTTGTCCCACTCTATCCAGTATTTCCAATTTTGATCCCTTTCTGAGTGGTTGGCATTGATAGCAAAATACTATCTAGTTCTTCTCTTCTCAGGGTCATGAAGGCTGAGGTTTCCATGGTCCACCATACCCTGGGACTAATTGTTTCCATATGCCTTTGTTTTTCTTAACTCTTCTTTGTTCTAGATGAGGGTTGGCCAGTAGTTGCAGCTGAGAGGGCCGCTTGAAAGCTTTTAAAATCCCGGTTGCTACTTACCAAAGTAGAATGTAGAACAATATTTTTATGCACTATGTTGTACATGGGAGCTCTGGTGGTGTAATGCCTAAGGCATTTCATTGCTAACTGTTCAAACCCACCAACCACTCCTCAGAAGGAAGTTCGGGCAATCTACTTCCATAGTGATACTGCCTTGGAAACCCAAGGTGAGTCAGATCTGACTCGACTGCAGTGAGTCTCTGGATGTTTTGTTCATTGAATTTGATGTCCCCCAAGACCATGATACTGAGCCCACAGTCTCAGTAACTCACTCACTCAAGGTGTTTGGTTGTTACTGAGAAGCTACTTCAAATTTGTCCCCTGTTAGTTATTATAATTTATATGGGTATTTTTGTAGCACAAATGTACCTGTAGGGATATCAGCCAATTCTATCTATGATCATGGGCATGTTCCTGTTAGCCTGTCCACATCTGATCTGTGCACCTGTCTGTATATCCACTCATGGTTGTTATTACTGATAATGCAGTATTGTGTATGCAATAGTATTTGCCTCTTTCTTAATTACAATGTTTTGAGTATAATGATGTATAAAATCATTTGATGATCTAGCCTTTCCGTTAGTTGTCATTGCATAACAGGAAGTTTACCATGCCTCAACTAGTATTTCTGTGAACTGCTAATTACCATAGCTGGTTATCTGGGTAGTTGAGTAGAGATTTGAAACTGCACAGAAGGACAGCTGTTTAATCTCCCTTAAGGGCTCTCCTGTTGTGACTCAGATTTATTTGCTTTCTCTTTTTCTTGGGTGATTCCCCTCTGGCAGTTATCTTCCAAATTACTACCACATAGAGTAAATTAACATTACTCACAGAAGAATTATTTATGCTACTTTTTTCTTAACTATTTTATTGTTTCAACAACAGTGTGCTTCAGAGGTGGGGGTGGGTAGTCATATTCATCTGAAGGATAAAAGCAACCACAGTTAACATAGTACTGGTGATTGAGAACTAGAGGCACAAGCCCAGAAAAATTATTGGGTACAAAAAAATGGAATGATAGAATGGAATGGGCTCGCATAGGTTATAAAGCCAAGATGCAACACTGAAGCCTCAAGAAACAGACTTATCTGAGAAACATAAATTTAATACCTCTGCCCTCTCCATCAAGATAGTATAGCTGGTTTTGTTAGAAAGACTCTAAATCATCTCTACTTTAAGAGGAACTGAGCAGTCTATATCTGAATTTATAGAAATACATCATGATGACATTATCAGTCTGGATTGAATCAGAAGAAGAGAAAAAGGAAAAGAAAGAAAAAAAAAAAAACACTGTTGTGGAGTAAATTCTGACTATCAGTGACTATTTAGGACAAAGCAGACCTGTTCAATAGGGTTTCTTATACTGCAAGTTTTTATTGGAAGCTGAGGTTCAAACCTGTGATCGTTTGGTTATCTGTCCTATGCTTTAACCACAGCCCTACGAGGAAGCACCAAAAATAAAAATAAACCAAAACCACTGCCAGCAAGTCTTACAAGTCAAGGCAATCTTCATTGGGCTCTAAACCTTTACAGAAGTTGATTTCCTTATCTTCCTTCCAGGAAGAAGTTCACTGGTTTGAACATCTACCTCTTGGTTAGGAGACTAATGTCTTACCCACCACTCCACCAAATCTCCTTTATAATAGGAAATAAAGAGGATTTGAAGGAGCTCTGGTGGTGTAATGGGTAAGATATTTAGCTACAAACCAGAAGGTGAGTGGTTCAAACTCACCAGCTGCTCCACAGCAGGAAGATGAGGGAATGCATTTCCATAAAGATGTACAGCTTGAAAACTAAATGGAGGTCACTGTGAATCATAATTGACTGGATGGCAGAGGGTTTGCTTTGGATTTTAAAGAAGACTTTAGAAGAAGACTTAAAAATAAGGCCAAAATGCAGATCTTGTTGGAGAACTTATTATATGGCCTACAGGATGACAAAGAAGTTGTTGTGGTGTTGCAAAAATGGAAATTGTAGGAAATTTTCCCTTTAGGGTGTCAATAAAGTTATTTGTGCGTGATGTCTCACTGGGGGCACTACACTACAAGTTTTCCCAAAGGGTGGTGTTGGCAAAAACAACTTCTCTTGCATTTCAAGAATTAGATACTGAGGAAGCTGAGTGCATGAGGCTTGTGAGTGAACACCAAAACCTAGAAGCAAAATCTTTTCTTTCTTACAATGTCCCTTCAGCACTATATACTAAAATATTTTAATACCATACCATCTAGCAAATAAAAAAAATATGTAAGTAACACAGATCCATTATCACAGAGGAGGAAAAATGAGGGAATTAGGGGCTCAGAGTTAATACAGTGAAAACAAACACATAAAGAGAATTTGTATTAAACACATTTACTGTTTGCTAAAGAAATAATGTGATATCTTAGTACATTTATTAAGCTTTGATGGACTAATACAGACTTACATAAACCTAAGGATTCTTTATTTTATTTGGAACACAATACTTCTAACTTCATTATAACATTACATTATGAGTGTTTTCTGAACCATACTCAATAGTTGAATAAATGTTCAATTGAAATTCACACATATTTTTAAGTCCCAATGAATTTTTCTAATGAAATTATAAACTGTTAGGAAGTACTTTGGAGGAAAGATGAATATATTCACAAATACAGATATAAAATTGCCATAAATGTTTAAGGAGAAAGTGAGTTGTATAATATTTTGAATTGCAAGAGAGACAAAGGTTTTCTATTAAGAATCTTTTCCAGTGTCTTTTAACTCCCAAACAAATTTAAACTGCCAAAATCACACTTAGAAGTATTTTGCTCCAAATAAAATAAAGAATCCTTAGGTTTATGTAAGTCTATATTAGTCCATCAAAGCTTAATAAATGTACTAAGATATCACATTATTTCTTTAGCAAACAGTAAATGTGTTTAATACAAATTCTCTTTATGTGTTTGTTTTCACTGTATTAACTCTGAGCCCCTAATTCCCTCATTTTTCCACCTCTGTGATAATGGATCTGTGTTACTTACTTATAGTTAAAATGATGACTGTTTTCTGCATTTATTTCAAATCCAACCAAATGAAACATAGAGATATAACTCCTAATTCTTTAGAACCTTATTTCCATTAAACTTGGATGCATACACATGCGCTGTAGTTGGGCAGAGGGTAATTAAGCTCACATGTGTATATTTTTGCTGCTGTTCTGTGCTGTTGAGTTGTCTCCAATTCATAGTGACCTTATGCACAATAGAAAGAAACACCACCTAGTCCTGTGCCAGCCTCATAATCCCTAGTATACCTGAGCTCATAGCTGCAGCCACCATGTCAATCCATATTGTTGAGGGCCTTCTCCTCTTTTGTGGATGCTCCACTTTACCAAGCATGACACCCTTCTCCAGAGAATGGTCCCTTCTGACAACACGACTAAAGTAGGTGAGACAAAGTCCAGCCATTCTCACTTCCAAGGAGCATTCCAGCTGCACTTCCTCCAGGACAAATTTGTTAGTTCTTTCAGCAGTCTATGGTGCTTTCAGGATTCTCCACCAACACTACAACTCAAAAGCATCAACTCTTCTTTTGTCTTCCTCACTCATTGTCCAGCTCTCACATGTACATGAGGCAACTGAAAATACCATGGCTTGTGTGGTTGCACCTCAGTCTTCAAGGAGGTATCTTTGCTCTTCAGTATTTGAAAGAGATATTTTGCAGACGATTTGCCCAGTGCTGTATGTTGTCTGATATCTTGACTATTGCTCCCACTGGTGTTGATTGTAGAATCAAGTAATATAAAGTATTTGACAGTTTCAATCTTTTCTCCATCTATTATGATGCTGCTTATTGGTCCAGTTATGAGGATTTTTGTTTTCTTCATATTGAAGAATAATTCATACTGTAAATTGTAGTCTTCAATCTTCACCAGTAAGTGCTTCAAGTCATCCTCACTTT
>NW_006922115.1:179286-188187 GCF_000298275.1 Orycteropus afer afer | reverse complement strand
AATGATATTATTTTATAATTTCCACTTTCTGTGTGATCATCTTTCTTTGGAGTGGGTACAAGTATTGATCTCTTCCAGTCAGTTGGCCAGGTAGCTGTTTTCCAAACTTCTTGGCATTGCTGAGTGAGTGCCTCCAACCTTTTGTAGGAACATCTCAATGGGTATTCTGTCAATTCCCAGAGCCTTGTTTTTCACCTATTCATTTAGTGAAGCTTTGACTTCTTCCATCAATATCATTTGTTCTTGATCATATGCCACCTCCTGAAATTGATGACAATCTACAAATTCTTTTTTGGTATAGTGACTCTGTATATTCCATTCATTTTCTTTTGTTGTTTCCTGAATCATTCAACATATTGCCCATGGAATCTTTCAATATTGCAACTCAAGGGTTAAATTTTTTCCTCAGTTCTTTCAGCTTGAGAAATGCAGAGTGTGTTCTTCTCTTTTGGTTTTCTAACTCCAGGTCTTTGCACATTTAATTATAATAATTTACATTGCTTTCTCAAACTGCTCTTGAAATTTTCTGTTCAGCTCTTTAATCCTGTTGATTCTTCCATTTGCTTTAGCTACTCTCTGCTCAAGGGCAAGTTTCAGAGCCACTGCTCATATTCATTTTTGTCTTTTCTTCTTTTCCTGCCTTTTTAATGAACTTTTTATTTCTTCATGGATGATGTTCTTGGTGTCATCCCACAATTTCTGGTTTTCAATTATTAGTATTCAACACATCAAATCTATTCTTTAGATGGTTTCTAAATTCAGGAAGGATGTAATCAAGGTCATATTTGGATCTTTTCAACTTTATTTAATTGTCTTCAGCTTCAACTTGAACTTGCATATGAGCAGTTGGTGGTCTGTTCCACAATCAGCTCCTGGCTTTGTTTTGGCTGAAGATATTGACCTTCTCCATTGTCTGTTGCCAGAAATCTGATTCCTGTGTACTCCATCTGGCAGAGTCCACATGTATAGCTGCTGTTTGTGTTGTTGGAAAAAAGTTACTTTCGATGAATAAGTCATTGGTCTTGCAAAATTCTATGTACTCTCTCCAGAGTCATTTCTATCACCAGTACCATATTTCCTAACTACTGGTTATTATTTTTCGTTTCCATCTTTTGCTTTCTAATCACCAGTGATAATTAACATATTTTGATTGCATGTTCAGTTGACTTCAGATTATATAAATTGGTAAAAATCTTCAGTTTCATTATCTTTGTCTTTAGTATTTGGAGTGTAAATTTGAATAATAATAATATTAACTGGTCTTCCTCATATGTGTATGGATGTTATCCTGTCACTGACAGCATTGCACACCAGGATAGATCTTGAAACATTCTTTGTGATGATGAATGCATCATCATTTCTCTTCAATTTGTCATTCCCAGTATAGTAGATCATATGGTTGTGTGATTCAAAATTGCCAAAACCAGTCTATTTCAGCTCAATAATGCCAGGATATCAATCTTTGTGCATTCCATTTCATTTTTGACAACTTCTAATTTTCCTAGATTCTTACTTGGTACATTCAATATTCCTATTATTAATGAATGTTGCAGCTGTTTCTTCTCATCTTGAGTCATGCCACACCAGCAAAAGGAAGTCCTGAAAACTTTACTCTATCCACATTATTAAGATTGAATCTAATTTGAGGAGGCAACCCTTTCCTTGTCATATTTTGAGTGCCTTCTGACCCTAGGGCTTTATCTTCTGGCACTATATCAGACAATGTTTCAGGGCTATTCATAAAGATTTTCAGTAATACATCATACAGTGTTTCACTGCTTTTCATAAGGTTTTAACTGGCCAGTTCTTTGAAAAGTGAATGACCTCTTCCTTCTTCCAAATCTGCCTTAGTCTAGAAACTCCACGGAAACCTGCCCACCATGAGTAACCCTTTTTGCACTTGAAATATTGGTGGCATAGCCTCTAGCCTCACAGAAACACACAAGCCACCACTGGATGATAAACTGACAGGTGAATAAGTCTTCTTTAGCTGTTCCAAACTGCTCCACTTCTACTTCCTGGCCTTCCTTATCTGTTCTGGACCTCTAAAAGCTACCACTTCCTTGCAGAAAGCTTTTGAAGGGTCAGAACAGGTACAGAAGTCCAGGAAGTAGCAACAGACATGTGTATATACATATGTGTTTTTACAATTATATATCATAGTTCCATTCTTTCTAGAATAGTCTAATGGATGCATAAGATAATGTTGAGCTTCAGTTGAGGAAAAGGCTGATGACAATGTCTACAGACTGAGAAATATCAGATAAATATCCCAAAGGAGAGATTCCTGAATTTACATTTATCTTACATACCATCCATCATTAAAGTATGTTATAACTAAGCCACAGAGAAAGGGTTTTTCCAGTGAGTTTGAGGTTTCTACCCTGTCCAGTCAAAGCCAGAATTTTGCTGCCCTCTCTTCTTCTGCTCTCCTTAATAGATATGTCTTGGTGTCTCCCTCCCCTATTTTTATATTCATTGCACTATATCTAATCTCTCACACTTTCTTGACTCTTCTCATTCCATGTTCACAATTAGCTGTCTCATGTTGAATCCTTATCAAATACCCAAACCAATTTGATATGTTCTTTTGCCAATCTGTAATACCACACTTCTTTTTTTTCTACTTCTTTAGCTCCATTTTGGGCTGGAAAATCAAAAACAACCAATACTTAAAGGTAAATATTCATTATCTGAGGTTTCTGAGATGAGCAAGTTAAGGTGAGCTGCTGTGGTAGCCAAGGTTATGTGTGAACTTGGCTTGGCCATGGTTTTGAGTGGCTTGGTAGCTGGATGCAGTTATGCCCCGTGATGAGATTCTATGTGGTTACAAAAACGGCAAGGAGGCCCCATGTTCTGACCTCCTCTAATCCCACAAGAGGAAGACAGGAATACCAGCAGTAACCCAAGGCCTATTCCTGCCAGGCCAGACATGCTGCCTCCCTGCAGCCCTTTCTCCAACCGTTCCTCCCAAAGCATCCACCACCTCTCTCCTGGGTTCGATAATTCGCTGCAGTGGCCACACAGAACTCACAGATTATGAGGTTTATTAGGGAAGCACCAGGCTACAATTCGAGTTCAGGAAAAATGCTCAGTCTCTCTCCCAGCCCACCGTCCCTCAGCCAGCAGTCTCTCACAGTCTCTTTCTCAGCAGTGCTGGTCCCTTGGTGTCTCACTCAGCAATATGTGTCTCTTGTGTCTCTTTCCCAGCAGCACGTGTCTCAGGAGCCCGTGTCTCCTTCAGCAGCAGGTCTTCCTCAACCAGCAGTTAGAGAGAGTTCTGCCTCCAGGAGGCCTCCTTTTGAGCCCGGAAGGGTGGTCAAACTAGCCAATCACAGCATCAGAACTCTAAGCACCTGAGAGAGAGTGGGCACCTCCCAGAACATTGTTTTGTGCCACTCCCAACAGAAATACTCCAGGTAAACACCTTTAGCAATCAGGAGCTCCTCAGTTGCTCATAGCAAATCCCACCTTGGAGTTTGCAAAGACTTATGGGTAGAGAAGCCACACAAAGTAATTTACTACACTGCAGTGGTATAATCAACTCCATGGTGGAATCTGCTGTAAGCAGCTAATTAGTTACCTTCAGGATGTGGTCTGATTCCAGTATATATGGAAACACTTTGAGAAAGGTCTCTAGTTTTGTGGCCTATTTGGATCCTTTGTTTGGCTAAGTCTTCATCTCCATTTCCTGTACTTGAACTTGTGGCCTGCTGTGTTCCCCCACTAATCTTAGAATTGTGCCATTTTATCTGCTGATCTTGGGTTCATCAGCCAATAGCTGCGTGAGTCAGAAGAACATCCAGCTCCAGTGGATCAGCCCCTTTAGCCAGCATGCTGAATTCAGACTTCTAGTCTCCTAAACTGTAAAAGAATAAGCCATCCACTTATGAGGTTTCTGTTTATAGCAGCCTTAGAGAATTAAGAGAGCTACCAAGTGTTTGAGTAGTCCATTCAGACACTGAGCCAAAATTACCTAGTGAAACTTTAATCACTTTCAGCAATAGGGCACTAAAATCCACAAAAGCTAGAACTTTTGTAAGGTGGAAACCTGTCAGAGAAAGAAAATTCAAGTATTTTCCACTAACAGAAAGGACAAAATAACACGAAGATTGTGCTCTATCATAGGTGAAAAACTTGCTACACCTAGAAAAACAAGGCAGTCATGCTGAGTTCTAACTCTCACATATTTCACCATATAAGCAAGAGATGAAAATTGAATATGTTGGCTCCATTTAATCATATTTCTTGCGGGAAGGATGCCCAACATAGAATCAGGGCTGATTTTGGGAATCTGTCTCAATAACAAGGGTATCTCAAACAAAAGGCAACCACTGTTTTATGGACCTTGGGGATGTGAAGAAGGGAAATGAGAGGGATTAATAGTGGAAAAGTACTGAGTTCTGTATCAGAGTGGGGAAAAATGTCTTCAAAGTTACCTCTTTTATCCTTGATCAGCAGAGGTGACTGAGTAAGGCCTTTCCTAAGGACTCTTTCTAAAGAGGCCTCCACATGGGGACTTCTGATCTAGAAATTCAGATATGTAAAAGAATCTGGTGTATTGGGGGCCCTGAGTCTTTGGCTTACCCTCTTCAGAGACTCTTCTGCACTGAACATGCACCAAATCTGGTTGAGAAGGGCAGATTTCCCCTGGAGGCCTGCAGTAAATGCCTTTGTAATTGCCTGTGCTAAGTCCTGAGCTCTGGTGGCATAGTGCCTAAGGCATTTGACTGCTAACCAGAAGGCTGGCTGTTTAAACTTACCAGCCACTCCTTGGAAGGAAGGTTCGGCAATCTATTTCTGTAATGACACTGCATCGGAAACCCAAGGAGGGGTCACTACGAGTCAGATCTGACTCCACGGCAATGGTTGCATTTGCATTATGCTCAGGCATGACAAATGACACACTGACATAAGGGAAGAACAGAAAGCATAAGATATGTTCATCTAAAAAATAAAACATGTTAGTCAGAGATATTCTGTGTCCAGTTTGAGACAAAAATATGGAAGTCTGTCTAAAGGGAGTAGAAATTAAAAAATGATAAAATAAACTCAAATTATTAGAGAGTTGCGCTTCTGACGTCTCCCCCACCGCCATCAACATTACATACATCCTAGGGAGAAATTCTGGAAATGTTCATGCAAAATAAATCATGGAGAAGGACGTTCAAGTTGACCATATGTGCTTGGAAAGAAAGGGAGTTTAGAAGGAAAACTTGTGCTCTCACTGCCTCAACTGAGGCATTATCTAGATTGATAACTTCAGCCCTTGCCAGGCAACTTAACCAGCATGAAAAGCTACACTGTAGCTAGTACTTTTTATCATTTTAGTTTCACTTTATAATTTCATCTTGGAGTGATCTTTGTTAGTTTCTGTAAGCCAGGTAGAATAATTACCAAAGAAATATGTGTTACATGAAGGACAAAAAACAATAAATGAAATTCTAATGATGTGGATGTCAGCTGCTAATTGGCTAAATATGAGAGCATTGGTTGTTCAGTAGTACAATTCTTGCCTTCCTATGAAAATGAGCTTCCATTCTCAACTGCCCTTCTCAACTTCAGCCCTTGCTGAACCACTGTCTGTCTGGAAGTGGAGGCTTGTATGCTGCTATGATGCTGAACCTTTTCAAAACTCAGCCAATGAAAACTATGTATCACAATGGTCAGATCTGAAAACTGTCGTGGAGTTGGTGTAGAATTGGGCAATGTTTTGTTCTGTTTTTCATGGCATCACCTTGAGTTAGAATTCCACTCCTTGGTAGTTAACAAATTGGAAGGGTACTTGTGAGTTGAAATCAACTTGAAGGCAGTAAGCTTGGTTTTTGAGTTTTTGTACTTTGCGGTTGTCATGTCTTTCACTTGTGGTCACCACTTGTCTGTTAGTTTGTTGTATTATGATGACTTGTGTATTGCTGTGAATGAAACTGGAAGGTATGCCAGTGGTACTTCAATACTCTCAGGGTTATCCATAGTGAACAGAATCCCACAGAGCTTGCAGGCTAAAACAGACTAGGAAGGGCATGACAGTCAATTTCTGGAGGAAAGAAAATGACCACTGAAAACTTTGTGAATAGCCATGGACATTTTCTGATATAGTGTTGGAAGATGAGCCATGAATTGGAAGCCTACTCGTTAGTAGCTATCAACAAATTCAAGGTTATTTTGTACTTTAAGGGAATCATGCCTTTCACTTAGTAGCTTAAAATTATTTCCTATAAGGTTAGGATATTCCTGCTTATCATATACTCTCTACTTCACAGTGGCCTGACTGAATTTTTGCCAGCAATAAGCATTTCTTTATTTCATTCAATGTTTTGTTTTTATTGGTGGGAAATATTAGGCACTTCAGAAGTATACTGGACACCCCGATATCAAAATAAAATGTATAAGAAGAGTAATTAATTTAAGTCTCTTCAACAAAGCTATTCAATATTTCCCCCCAACAATGATGATTCTCAACTGCAATGTTGAGGGTTTAAGTGACATCTCAATGCTTTGTTTCCAAATATAGTTATCCTTCTACTTTTTCCCTTTTATCCTGAGGCATTTAATTTGATTTCCAGCTGTGCTATTTCTCTTTTACCTTCACCATTTTTATTTCCTACATTTACTTCCTTTGGAGGCATTATTCCATAATGAAAAAGGAGTGGAAGGATGGACAAGATCTCTAATAAGATTAGGTAAGCACAAAAGAATATTGAAGCAAGAAATACTGAAGCACAAAAGTTGTGAAGGTTATAACATGGGGCCAGACAGAAAGATACAACTGCCAATAACTGTATTGTCCTGTGGGCTACAGTGTGGGATTTGGCCCAGCATTTTGAAATAGGAGAATTAGATCAAGGTCAATGGTTCCCTGTAGACTTGGGGTAAAAGAGAGGCTCCATGAAGCGACTTGAGCCTCAGGGTCAGTTTTTGTTTGTTTTTGTTTTTCACTGAAATTATTTTCCAAGGCTTGCTCAATATAATATCATCACAAACTAGTCTGACATGTATTGTCCTTCCTCTAAAGTATTTCTCTTATCCTCAAAGTGCTTTAGTCTTCAATATAGAACAATAGTGTCAAATAATTTACTCCTCGAAAAAAAGGAATGAAAATTCCTTAAAACTTAAAAAAAAATAGTATGATGACAAAATATATCTTTCCAGTTACTAGTAAATTTAACAAGTGGTAATAATAGGTATTATGTGTCAGCTAGTAACAGACATTTCCTTTTTTTCATCCCTATTTTAGTAATCAAGATCCCTGGCTAATATAATAACAGATATAAGCATTAGGTTTGTAATCAGCCTTTTTTACTTTTAATGCCTACAGATATTTAAGAAATAATTAATGTGAGTCTATGCCCAGCCAGAAATACATTTTATCAAATATTTATGTAGGTTATATTTCTATTTCAAAAAGTTTTATAATCCTCTTCAGATCAATGCCTTTCATTGCCCACCTCCAACATCATAACCACATATATCATAGTGTGCACAGTATCAGTGGAAAAATAAAATAAAATGAAAAAAAAAAAAGAGAGAAATTCTGCCAATGTGATTTCTGTTATTAGATTAGAAGATGTTTTGGTTCATGGTCTCATCTACTAATGACATCCCCATGATGAAACACAATGATAAATTCTGTCTGTTTTTTTTTTTTTTTTTACGTTTTGGAATAACTTGACGCACTGGACCATTCCCTTTCTTTTTTTCATATCTTTTATTGACTTCTACAACACTGTATTCACTTGGCTTTCAAAAACTGATTGTGTACAATTGCATTTATCTATGGTTAACAGTAAAATTTTAACTGTATGTATACTATACACAAATATCAAGTTCAGTTGGCTTGTAAATGGCATAATAATTGAGTTTTGGCAGATAATGTAAAGTATTTTCATCATAAATTTAGAATAGAAAGAGTTGTTTTAAACCAGGCAATAAAACATATTACATAAATGTAACTATTAATATATTATACTCCAGTAAAATTAAGTATGTCTATTCAATAAACTATAATATTAAATTAAAAAAAAAAGTTATACCATGTTGGAAAATAATTGATGCATATGTAATAAAAATGCTAATTGACAAAATGCATAAAATATTTCTTCAAATCAATTAACAAAAAAGCAACATAAATTAAAATGGAAAAAAATAATTAAGCAACCATTTCACATTAAGAGGAAATACAAATGGCCATTAAATACACATATTTTGGAAAAGTTTCAACTTCAGTAGTTTGCAAACAGCTTCAAAATTAACCAAAATATAATGATAATATATACCCTCCAGATAGACAAATATTTATAAGGGTCTCTCAAAACTAAATGAAGACTGTAAAAGACTAGCTCTCATATGTGGCTGGTAAAGGGTTAAATTGGTTTAATCATGTTGATTATCAGCGAGTAAAATACAACATAATTATACTATATACCCCAGTTGTTCAATTACTAAATATATACCCTATATACACGTGCACTTACACATACTTAAAAAGAAAAAAAAAAAAAAAAAAAAGCACTTCCATTAAGTCAATTCTGAGTCATGGCAACAACTATGGGCTTCCAAGGCTGTAGATCTCAATGATAGTAGATTGCCTAATCTTCCTCCCACGGAGCAGTGGTAAGTTTGAACTACTGACCCTTTGCTTTTGGTTAGCAGCCAAATGCCTTCACCACTATGTCACCAGAGCTCCTCCTTATACGCATTAGGATATATGTATGTATACAAAAAAAAAAAAAGAAAAGAAAAACACACTGCTATCGAGTTGGATCTGACTCATAGCTACCGCTCCTTGGATTTCTGAGGCAGTATCTCTAAGGAAATAGATTGCCCAACATTCCTTCCGAGGAGTTCTGGTAGGGTAGTGCCTAAGGCACTTGACCGCTAACCAGAAGGCTGGTGGTTCAA
>NW_006922115.1:176367-178861 GCF_000298275.1 Orycteropus afer afer | reverse complement strand
ACACACAAATATGTCAGCAAAATTCCTTTTAATAGGTAAGACACTAGTAACAATACACATCTTTTTGTACTTTTTTCATTGAAGTGGATAAATAACTTTTGTTATACTCATGTTGTTGTTGCTAGGGTCAGGAGCACATTAGTCTTCAAAGTGACATCTTTGCTTCTTAACATTTTATAGAGGTCTTTTGCAGCAGATTTGTCCAGTACAATCCATCTGGTTACATGACTACTGCTTTCATGCATGTTGACTGTGCATCCAAGTTCAATGAAATCACAGACAACTTTAATCTTTAATCCACTTATCATGATATTGCTTTTTGGTGCAGGTATGAGAAATTTTGTTTTCTTTATGTTGAGATGTAATCTATAGTGAACACTGTACTGTTTGATCTTCATCAGTAAATAATCATTCAAGTCATCTTCACTTTCAGCAAGCATGGTTGTGTCATCTGTATATACCAGGTTGTGTCATCTGTATATCCCAGGTTGTGTCATCTGTATATCTCAGGTTCCTCCAATTTGATTCATTCTTCTTCATATAGCCCAACTTCTTGGATTCTTTTCTCAGTATATAGAATGAATAGGTACGGTAAAAGGACAGAGCCCTGATATACACCCTTTCTGATTTTAAACCATGTAGTATCCTCTTGTTCTGTTTGAATGGAAGCTTCTTGGTCTATGTACAGGTTTCTCATGAGCACATTTAAGTGTTCTGAAATTTCCATTCTTCTCAATATTATCCATTATTTGTCATGATACACATAGTTGACCATATTTTTCCACTACCCATGCTTCTTCTTTCTAATTTTTGCATTCCAACCACCAGGAATAAACAATACATCTTGATTTTATATTTGTGTAATTTTGGATTGCACAAGTTTTACAGTGGAAGATAAGTCATCAAAGAAAATGAATTAATTACAACATTTCACAATAACTTGTTAAAATGTTCAAAACATATGTGGAGCTAATGAAATCAGGCAAGATATAAGGCATTTTTTAATAATTCTTTTCATTTGGTATAGAAGATTATCTACTGTTTAGAGATTCATACTTAAGTGCTATTATATCAGACAATGGTTCATTGCTATTGATAAGGTTTTCAATAGCCAATTTTTCAGAACTGGATTGCCTCATCCTTTTTCCTAGTCTGTCTTACTCTTGAAGCTCCACTGAAACCTGTCTACCACGATTAACTCTGCTGGTCTTTGAAATGCCAATGACATAGATTCTAACACCACAGCAACACATGTCACTACCGTATGACCAAAAAGAGTGCTGGCATTGAATTCAGTTCCTGCCTAATTCTAGAGGGTTTTACCTTAACTATATCAGCAAAAACATAATTTTGTTATTTATTTTATTTTCAAATAAAGCTGTGATTTCAGGTACCAAGTTTTAAGAATTAAACATATATTTCTTTGGAGACACAATTCAACACATTACAGATGGCCACTGTATTATTCTTGAATTATAAGTAGTTTTCT
The DNA here is from genome assembly GCF_000298275.1 of Orycteropus afer afer. Classification (NCBI taxonomy): domain Eukaryota; kingdom Metazoa; phylum Chordata; class Mammalia; order Tubulidentata; family Orycteropodidae; genus Orycteropus; species Orycteropus afer. Next base: position 177,372 of record NW_006922115.1, on the reverse strand, counting down.
ATTTGGAAAAGATAGCAGATACCACTAGATTGGAAACACATTGATGGGTATTTTGGTCATATCTGTATCAACATCTGTGTGCAGCAGTTCAAGGAAAAAATGTTCAGTGTTCGTTAATGTAAGTAAAGTACTCTGGTGTCCATGGAGGGTAACTAACAGAATTTTGAAGTTGGCACACTGAACATCTCTTGTCATAACTATTTTCCCAAAATAAATTCAGATGTTGGACAAGTGGACAAGGGGATCATTGTGGATAATGGAATATCACTTTTTTTTTTTTTGTTACAGTCTTCAGGGTTCTCTGCTTCTATATCTCATATTACTCAAAAGACAGAAGGTCTACTAGTAGCTCATAAGTTCTATTATTAATGAAGGACTGTGTTTAAGTGCATTATCACTTAAGACTTAAGGGACTGTTCTTTGATAGGGCATCCTCAAAAACTGTGATGATGGAAATCAAGTGCATCCTACACTCCAATGCCAATTGGAAATCAAAGGCCCAAGATATGTCCCAATTATTGTAATACAAGCATCCAGAACAAGAAAAAACACATGAAATGCCCTTGCTCCTATGACAACTACATATAAAAATTTCCCATTTCTAAACAGGCTCAAGAGGACAATGCATTTCATAAAATAATGTTCAATACACTTTAGTTATAATTTATTTTTTTCTTCTAAAAATATTTGTTGCTCAAGCATGCAAATATTATATTTGTTTTTATGTAATCAGATGATAAATAAACCTTTCCATTGTCTGTCAAATTCTTATAGAAATTCCATAAAGGAGGTTGTAATTTTTGTTTGTTCTCTCTCTCACTTCATCTAATGGTGGGTCATTAATTTTCCCAATAAAATGTCAAAACTTCATTGATGAACAGTCTCTGCCCATTATTTCCATATATTTTCCAAGAATTGGGTTGGCAGCAATCATACTTATGATGAATATTATGATTAATTATATTTCAATGTTATAAGTATATTTAAGTATATATGTGTGTCTGT
>NW_006922115.1:162254-176074 GCF_000298275.1 Orycteropus afer afer | reverse complement strand
CTCTGCAGTATACCAAGTTCTTACTCCAAGAATATTTCTGAAACATTTGGCAGCTATTGAATTATTTTGTTTAATTTATCAAGCTCCATAATTTCTACATATTTTTATTAGGTGAATAATGAAAACTTGATTTGGCTAGGTACTATTGTGTCATAAGCATATATTATAGACCCCCAAAGATCTGGCTAACAACCCACTTGGATTTATTAGAAACATTTGGAAGAGAACAATTCTACTCCACAGGTCTTGGGGATAATTGTTTTTCATACAGTAGCAATGAAGAAAAAAAAAATTATATTACTGACTCCTTTCCCTGCTATAATTAGAGAGTTGATCCATATATATTATACAAATATATTTTTATTCCATTAAAATAGTATTTTCATATGGCTTAGTCTAATACAGTCTTTAGTTAGACCCTAGAAGTCAAGAATATGCTACTGTGGTTCTTTACATCAGGGTTCTATCTATGCTCATCTTGTGTTCTATAGATTTTATTTCACCTCCTTTCTTCACAACTTGCTTTTATCTTCTCCATAATTCTCAAATAGAGTGCCTAAGGCATTTTGACTGCTAACAAGAAGGCTGGCAGTTCAAAATAACCAGCCACTCCTCAGAAGGAAAGTTGGGCAATCTACTTCCATAGTGATACCACCTCGGAAACCCAAGGAGAGGTCACTATGAGTCGGATATTACTAGATGGCAGTGGGTTTGGTTTTGTTTTGATTTCAGAAATAATAGAGTATCCTTGTTATTTCACTTCTATGAAGCTCTGCTCTCACCTTCAAGTGATTAGACTCACCTCACAGCCACAAATATCTACTTCACAATCTCATTTTTATAACGTTTTTAGAAAATTGTTTGGGTTTTTGTAACACAGTTTTGGTGACTATGACTTTATTATAGTTGACAGGTTTTTCATTTCACAGCTCTGTATGAAGCTATTTATTTGTGGGACAAACTGTGGAGAATAACATCCTAATTCACACCTGAGTTTCTAGCTTCTGGAAAGATTTTCATACCTGCTGATAAACATTTGGTGGCAGCCTTCCTATTGTTCAATAAAGATATCAGAAAGAGAAGTGGTAGATCATTTCACAGTTCAAATTTTAACTGTTTTGATTATTTTGTGTTGCTCTAACCTAAGTTACCATAAATGGTTGGTTTAAACAAATCGGAGTTTATTTTCTTACAGTTTCGGAGGACAGAAGTCTAAGTACAAAATCCCAGGCTCTAGAGACTAGATGAAAACCCTGTGACCTTGGGCTTCAGCTCTGCCTTTTGCTCCCAGCCCACTAAAACTGGAGGCTTTCTTCACTCAGGCAGCTGCTAGCTGCTGAGGCTGACAAACCCAAAGGTGACAAGTAAAAAGGCACAGTCCCAATATTAACAAACCACATAACAGGCCATTGATTCAAGTCCATTAAGAGTCCCAAGATCAGCAGACAACATGGTAGGCTGCTGAACAACGACTTGGTTACATTAAATATTCAAGCATGGCAAAAGCCACAGACCTTCCTCAATATTGTTTCTTATATACTAAAAGCAGACTACATCTCTAATGCAGCTACTCAGCTGCTCCAGTAGATTCTTCCATGGAGTTGGTTACCAGTCTCACCATGGGGAATAACTGCATCCAGCTGCCCAGACACTCAAAACCAGGCCCAGCCAAGTAGACACATAATCTTAAACTATCGCATTAACATTCATAATTTTCTCCTCTTGTATGTTCTCACAAAACTTTGTGGGTGTGAAAAATGTCAAGAGTCATTTCAAGAGCCATGTCCGGCTTTTGTTGGACACTTTCAATAAGATCCCATTCAACCTATTGTGGATGCAACTTATTTTCTGATCATATCCTGGAAAACTTTTGTCTTGATTCCATGTCTCAATTATGCTGTCAACACTGAGTGTACCATCTAAAATTTTCTTAATTCCCAGTTACCCCTAGGTTCAAGATCCCATGAAATCATGTTACTTAAACAGAAGGGAAACTGCCTATGCAATAACTGTGTGTTGCAATGGTATCCATGGGAGGTGCAAATGGTTAAAAAGCCTGACTGCTACTACAAAGGATAGAGATCTGAGTCCACCCAGAGGCACTATGGATGAAAGGCCTTGCCATCCACTTCTCAAAATCAGGAATTGAAAACCTTATAGAGCACATTCTTCCTTTAACACATGTGGTGTTGCCATGAGTCCGTGAGTCAGAATCAGCTAGATGGCAATTGGTGTGCTGCATTTTATATGAAGCCAGAAATCATATGCTTTGACAGTGTATATTGTATTTTCAGTAATTCGAGACAGAGGAACGAATAGGATGGCAAAGTGAGTGGACACTCCCATTTACTCCTCCAGCAACTAACCCATTGGACAATGAATAAAATAAGCACAGACTGAGATTTCAGAACTCTGGGTGGCAGCTGACATGTTGCAAAGTTGGGATGAGTATATAAATGGGGGACAAGAGGAACAGAGATCACACAGGAGGTGGGAGAATCTACCCACTAGGATCTGGAGCACTCACTCATTTCAGCAATTTTGGTAGAGGGCTGGGCATCACCTGATACAAGATACAGAAAAGGAAGTAATCTGAGGATGCTGTAGCCTGATTTTCTTTGGCAGAGCAGATGGTCATGTAAATTCACAGACCATGCAATTGGTATGGAGTATGACACTGTGAAATAATCCTGCCACATCTCTCTAAGGTCCAAGATGGAAGGGCACTGGGACTGGGAGGAACTGCAAGAGCAGCTGAGTATTAGGGATACATCAGCTAGACAAGCAGCAGAAAGAGACACAATTTTCTCCCTGTCTACCACACAATACAATGGGAGAATCTGTGCAGGTGTGTCCATGAGGGAAAGACATAGAGAGAACCCCACCTACACCAAAGAACAATTGAGCCCCACTGATTATTTCACTATCTGCTTCAGCGAAACACCTACTTCAGCATGCATACTGAATTCAGAGATCAAATATCTAGAACACTTGAATCAGCATTCAAAAAAACCCAAGGTTAAGTGTTCTCTTTAGTGGTTTTCAGGAGATGACATCAAACCCACTGCTTTTGAGCCAATTCTGATTCATTGCAACCCTGTAAGGTGAAGTGGAGCACCATATGGGGTTCCCAGGGATGTGAGCTTTTGCAGAGGCATGCAGCCATATCCTTATCCTATGGAGGGGTGGCTGGTGGGTTCAGGCCGCAGATTTTCAGTTGACAATTATGTACCTGGTTAATTGCTCAAAGGGAAAGCTTTGCCACAAAATCCAGAATACAATAAAGTTTTCTTTAAAAAAAAAAAATAACAAAATGATCCAAGTTAAATATAAAATAGTTAAACACAAAATCATGAGAAGAATGACTAGTCAAAAGCCAAGAATAAAGAAGAAGTTATTTCTCCTGTGGAGACCAGAATAATGGAAATAATTAAAAAATTTCAGACTATGGTGCTAAATACGTTTATAGAAAGCAAAAAATTACTCAGAAAAACAAGTACATAAATGAACAATGATCAGAGAGCAAAATGAGCAACAAAATGAGAGACTTAACAAAAATTGAAATAAAAAAACATTAAAACTTTAATTAAGAAAAATGAAGAGAACTACTGGAGCTAAAGTATAAAGCAAATGAATTAAGAAAAGCAAGAGAAACACTCAACAGCAGAGTAAAATTGACATAAGGTAGAATAAGTAAATTAGAACTCAAAATGCTCTAACTTAATTTATCAAGTCTCAAGAGAAACAAGAGGAATGAATAAAGAAAAATTAGCAAACTCAAATGTAAATACTGGATTCAGTTAAGTATCCTGAATTAGACTTACTGGAATCTGAGAACACCACGATACAAGTAAAGGCAAAGAAGCAATTTTTCATGGGATAGTCAGAGAAAATTTCCAGGACCTAAAGAGAGAACTAAGCCTGAAAATACAGGAAGCAATATGAATCTCAATTAGAAGAAACACAAACAGATCAACTATGTGATATATCCCAAGAAATTCCTTGAAAACCAAAGATAAGAAGAGAAAACTGAAAGTAGCAAGAAAGTGCAATACAACATGCTAAGGTTCTTTCAAAAAAAAAAAGAATCAGAGTGTTTCTCCTCAGAACTCTAGAGGCCAGAGGCAATGGAGTAACATATATAAAATATTGAATAACAGCAATTCCCAACCAAGAATTCTTTACCTAGCAAGTTGTTGTTCAAAAACAAGGAGAAATCAAGACATTCCAAAACAAACAGAAGATCTGGGAATTTGCAACTACAAAATAAGTTTTGCAAGTATATTATTACTAAAGGACGTACTCTAAATGGAAAAACAAGGGCATTACGTAAATATCCATATCTATATCCAGGAAAAAATAAATAAATAAATAAATAATAAGAGTGAGAGAGATATGTCAAAAGAAAAAAAAGCAATAACATATGCAATAATAAGGACCAAATATATAATATTTTCCATGAATAAACTCAGTAATTTATTCCTGCAAGCAATACAACATCAAGTTTGTAAGAAATAAGTACACAATAAACATATTGAATATATGCTGCATTTTGATGTTATTAGAGACACACCCACAGAAATGGGTGAGGGAGGAGCATATCAGAGAGATTTATAATGTTAATATTTTATGTTAATTGTGGTTCATATATTAAACATTGATGAAATCATGAGTTGTGTAATGTATGTGGTAATCACTAAGAAATCAGTAACAACCACCAAAAAAAAAAAAAACAGAAGAAAATAAGGAAGAAAACAAACATGCATATCACAGAAAACAGCCAAATACAAAAAATAAAATAATAATAGGAAGAATTAATAATTAAAAAAGAAAAAGATAGAAAGCACTCAAAAATCAAATAGCAAAATAAGCATGATAGAGGCTTCATTATCAATAATAACCTATATTTTTAAGAGTAAACAGCCTAAAATCTCTATGCAAAAGGCAGAGTGGAAGATAAAAACACATGATCTCTCCTTATGCTATCTACAGTAAACATTCCTTAGACATAAGGACATAAATGAACTGAAAATAAATGGATGGAGAAAAAAAAAAAAAAAAATCCATGCAACCAGTAAACAGAAAAGAGCTAAAGTGGTCATACTGATATCAGATAAAATAGACCTTTAATCAAAATCTTTTATAAGAGATAAAGAAGGATATTTCATAATAATGAAAGCACCAATCCATCAAGAAGACATAACAATTATAAATATATATGCCCTGATTAGCAATGCATCAAAATACATAAAATAAATGCTGAATGAAAGGAGATATAGACAACAGCAAAATAATAGTAGGGGAATCCAGCATACTAATTTCAATTATAGACAGAACATCTAAAAAGAAGATCACTGATGACATTGATAACTTCAATAAAACTATAAGCCAATTGGACATAAAGGGCACATATAGACCACGCTACCCATCATCAGAACAGTAGACACACTCTCCCAGTCCACATGGATCATTTTCCATAACAGAGCATAGTCTAGAACAAAAAACAATTCTAAATAAATATTTAAAAGATTGAAATCACACAAAATATCTTGTCAGACCATAGTAGTATGAAGCTAAAAATCAACAAAAGGAAAAATAAGGGAGGGAAAAATTAATAAAAGGAAACAAAATAGTACATTGATAATAAAACTATCGGGTCAAGAAGAAATCAGAAGTGAAATTTAAAATCTCTAAGATCAAATTAGGAGTGCTGGTGGTGCATTGCCTAAGGCATTTGACTGGTAACCAGAAGGCTGATGGTTCAAATCTACCACCCACTCCTCAGAAGGAAGATTGGGCAATAGCTACTTCCATAGACATACTACCTTGGAAGCCCAAGGAGGAGTTGCTATGAGTTGGAATTGACTTGATGGAAGTGAGTATGGCTTTTTTTTTTTTTTTTTTTTTGGGGGGGAGGATTAAATTAAAATGAAAACAAAACATATCAAAGCCTTTGAGAGAGAGAAATTCTGAAAGAGAAATTCATAGCAATTAATGACTACATTAAAAAAGAAAAAAGATGCAAAATCATTAATTTAAACCAATGACTTGAATAAATAGAAAAGGAAGAGTAAAAGAAGTCAAAAGGTAACAGAAAAAGAAGTAAACAATAAAGATCAAGGAACAAAATAGAAAAATAATAGACAGAATCAAGACTAGAATTTGGTTATTTGAAAGGATCAATAAAATAGACAAACCACTGGCTAGATGGACAAAACAAACAAACAAGTAACAACCCCCCCAAAAAAAAAAATAATAAAAATAAATAAATCAGACAAAGCAAATAACCAAACTAAGAAATGAAATTGGTGGTGTTACAATCGATCCAAAAGAAATAAAGAATATAACTGATTACTATGAAAAACTATAATTCATCAAATCTGAAAACCTAGATGAAATGGGCAAATTCTTAGAAACACACTATGTACCCAAACTAACAGAAACTATGGTGCAAATTTAAGTAGCCTTATTACAATAGAAGAAATCAAAGATATCAATTAAAAAAAAATGCTAACAACAAAAACCCAGGACCAGGTGCTACACTGCTACACTGGAGAATTCTACCAAATATCCAAAGGAGAGATGACACCAGTCCTACTCAATCTCTTCAAAAATAAAAAAGAAGAGCACTATCAAACTCTTTCTGTGAAACCAGCAAAACTCTGATACCTAAACCCGACATAGACATCATGAAAAAAGATAATCATGGACCAATATCCCTTTTGAGCATAGATGCAAGAAATTTCAACAAAATTCTAGCCAACAGACTTCAGCAACATGTTAAAAAAGAAAAAGTCATACACAGCAATCAAATTGGACTCATACCAGGATTGCATGGAAGGTTCATCATTAAAAAATCAATCAATGAAATCCATCACATTGATAAAACAAAGGAAAAGAGCTGTAGGATGATAGAAATTGAAGCAGAAAGGACTTTCCATAAAATTCAACACATTCTTGATAAAACTATAAACCAAATAGGAATAGACAGAGAATTTCTCAACATAATTAAGAGCATAGATGCAAAACCGCTAGCCAATATTATTCTTAGCAGGGAAAGGTTGAAAGCATTCCCTTTCAGAATAGGATCAAGAAAAGAACAGTCACTATCACATTTCTTATTCAACATTCTACTGGAAGCCCTAGCCAAAGTAATAAAAACAGAAAGAAAAATACAAGACATCTGAAGAGGAAAAGAAGTAGAGCTATCTCTATTTCCAGAACAACTGATCATATACATTGAAGACCCTAAAGATTCAACAAAAAAATTCCTGAAACTAGTAGAAGAATTTAGCAGCATTACAGGCTACCAAAATTATCATACAATAATCAATTGAGTTCTTCTATACTAACAAAGAATATGCCAAAAAATAAATCAAGAATACAATACTATTTAAAATAGATGACAAATGCTAAAATACCTAAGAATCAACCTAAGCAGGGACATAAAAGACTCAGACAATGAAATTTACAAAACACTACCATTGTTATTGTTGGGTGCAACCCTATGTACAGCACAACAAAATACTACCCCGTCTTGTGCTAACCTCACAATTCTTGCTATACCTGAGCACATAGTTTCACCAACTGTGTCCATTCATCTCATTGTGAGCCTTCCTCTCCTTCATTGACCCCCCACTTTATCAAACATGATATCCCTCTCCAGGGAATGGTTCCTTCTGACAACATGACCAAAGTAAGTGAGAAAAAGTCTGGCCATTCTTGCTTCCAATGAACTTTCTGGCTGCACTTCTTCCAGGACAGATTTCTTAGTCCTTTTAGCAGACCGTAGTACTCTTAACATTCTTCTCCAACACCATAACTCAAAAGCATCAACTCTTCTTCAGTCTTCCTTATTCATTATCCAGGTCTCACATGGTTAAGAACCAAACCAAACCATACTCACTGCAGTCTAGTTGGATTAGACTCATAGCAACCCCTCCTTGGATTTCTGAGACAGTATCACTACAGAAGTGGATTGCCCAATCTTCCTTCCAAGGAGTGGCTGGTGCATTTGAACCACCAATACCATGGCTTGGATTAGGCACACCTTAGTCTTCGAGGAGACATTTTTGCTCTTTAGCTCTTGAAAGAGGTATTTTGCAGCAGATTTGCCCAATGCAATATATCATCTGATTTCTTGACTCTTGCTTCCATTGGTGTTGATTGTAGAACCAAATAACATGCAATCAAGATGTGTTGATTATCACTGGTGACTGGAATGCAAAAGCTGGAAACAAAGAAGAGTTACCTGTAGTTGGAAAACACTTCTACAAGAGACTAAAAGAGGCCTACAAAATGGAAAGGTCTTGTGCTCATGGATTGGAAGACAACATCATGAAAATATCAATTTTACCTAAAGCAATGTAGAGATAAATTGAAATCCCCATACAAATTCCAGCCAATGACTTTATGGGAATGTAAAAACTATTGACCAACTTCATGTGGAAGGGAAAGAAATATTAAATAGGCAAAGCAATGTTGAAGAAAAAGAACAAAGCAGGAGGTCTCACATTCTCCATCAAAACATACTATATAACCACTGTAAGCAAAACACCCTGGTATTGATCAAACAATAGACACATAGACCAGAGAAGAGAAATGAGAACTTAGAATAAGCACAGCTACATGGAAAACTGATTTTTTTACAAGGATCAAAGTGCAATCAATAGGGCAGAGGCAATCTCTTTATCAAATGGTCCTCAAAAACCTCACACCATATACAAAAGCTAACTCAAAATGGATCAAGGCCTAATGCTAAATCTAAAAGCATAAAACTTCTTGAACCAAACATACGGAGAATGCTGTGGATTCTAATCTTTTCTAAAAAATAGGATAACAAGCAACAATAAAAACATGCATAGAAGAAGATACAATAGATAAATGAACCTCATAAAAATTAAAAACTATATATATATATATATATATATATACTTATCAAAAGACATTAAAAAAGTAAATAGACAATCTACAGATTGGGAAAAAAATCAGAAATTTCTTATCCTGTAGGTGTGTAATATCTAAAATCTATGCAAACTTTCAACAACTATACAACAAAAAGACTAACAACTAAATCACAAAAGGGGCAAAGGATATAAAACCTTCAAATAGGATATGTAAGCTGCCACAAAACATATACAAAGATGTTCAGAACCATTACCCATTGCCCAAAAACTGACTGCTATCAAACTGATTCCGACTCATAGCAATCTTGTTGAACTGGGTTTCCAATTCTGGAAATACTTATAGAATCAGATAGTCACATCTTTCTTCCATGTAGTGGCAGGGGAGTTTGAACTGCCGATCTCTGGTTAGCAGCTGAACCCTTTAACCACTCTCCCACCAGGGGTCCCTATTAGCCATCAGAGTGATGAAAATTGAAACTACAATGAGATACCATCTGACTCTTGCTAAAATGGCACTCACTCACTCACTGTTGTAGACTTGGATCCAACTCCCAGTGACTCCTTCTTGGGTCTCTAAGATGCTATCACTACAGAAGTAGATCGTCCAATCCTCTTTCTGATATATCTCACAGGTAACAGTAAATGTTGACAAGGATATGGGGAGATTGGAACCCTTATGCAATACTTAGTGATTATAAAATGTTACAACAGTGTGGAAAATATTATGGCATGATCTCAAAACTACCCTATGATTCAGAAATCCCACTCCTAGGTATACATGCTAGAAGCATAAAAATAATGACATGAACAGACAATTGCACACCTGTGTTCAATGCTCATTTATTCACAATAGCAATTAAATGGAAACAATTAAACTGTCAGCAATGGATAAATGGATAAGTAAACTGTAATACATACATTCAATAGAATACAATGTGACTACAAAGAACAGTGATGAGTACATGAAACTTACTAGAACATGGATGGACCTGGAAGGCATATTGTTAAATGAATTGAGTCAAGTATATAGATGATAAGAATAGATGTACAGAGAGAGACTAATGTTCCTGGGTAGTTACCAGGGAGGAGGAAGGGAAAATTTCACTTCAGATTGTAGAGACTTATTTTTACTTATGTGGAAATTGACATTAAATGTAATTATAGTAAGAACAGCATAACCAAAGTAAAAAGGGGCATTTAAACCCATACGGATGGGTATAGGTATATTAGTATATGAGTAGGTACAGGTGTGTACATTGGTGAGAACAGAAGTATCTATAGATAAGTATAAATACAAACATGTGGGTGCAGGTACATATATTCATTGAAGACAAAAAAAAATGAATACTCAGACAAAACCAAACACCTTCTAAGATTTGCTTTCTGAATTTGAGTGTTTAAGGATTTTTATTGGTATGTGTGCATAAAAAGCTGATATATATAGTAACTGCTATTCAGAGACTTGGTGTTTCAGTAACAAGATCTAAAATATGTGGTATGGACTTGGGACCAGTCAGTGAGTAGAGATTGGAAATGCAATGAAGAAACTGTGAGTCAGGCTAGAAAATAAAGAAAAATAAAATTAGTATGCCTGGAAAAATAGTAAGCAAATTTAATGGAGGCTGTAAAATGGTAACACCTTTACCACCTTATCATCTTTCTATGATTAGCATTACCTCTTAATATTTTCATCATCCAATATATTATATTTCACTCTGAGCCGTAACTTAAGAACCACTCTTATGGGTTATATCTTCTTTCCTGAAATTTCTTCCTTCCTCAGAAAGTGACCTTCCAGTTTTTCTTACTTTAGAATTGAAACACTACAATCATTTTTGATCTCTGTAGTACTGTAGATGTTTTCTAATGTACTTCCACCACCTGATGTTGCAGTAGTTTCTAATCTAAGCAGTTATAGGATTTCTTTTTCACTAAAATCTTCAAAAGTGTCCTATGAAATGCATATACTTGAATTTTAAAAGTCACTCTTCTGTTTGTGGTTTATCTAGAGTGTTCAGAAGATTAAAATAAACAAACTACTGAGGTGGTGTGTTAGGCTGTGTTCTCTAGAGAAGCAAAACAAGTAAAGCTTAGAGAGAGAAAAAAAAAAATATCTTGGGAAAATGGCTCACACACTTATAGAAGCTGGAAGGTCCCAAGTTCCTGGATCAAATATCAAACCGTAGACTTTTCCTGACTCATGCAACTGCAGAGGCTGATGAGCTCAAGGTTGACCGTCAGTATACCGCTGTTGACTCTGATGGATGATGAATCCAAGATCACCAGGCCAAATGGTAGATTTTTTGCTCATAGACAGTTGTAGGCAGCACAACAGGATCCAGATCTACATAAGAGTCTCTCATTTTCCCATGACATCCATATATATATTGAAAGTAGGCCACACCCCTAGGAAAACTCCCTTTTGATGGATTGGCTGTTTAAAACAAGTGTGTCTGATATTATCATGGGAATAATCATATGAAAAATGCTTAAACCACTCAGAATTGTGGTCCACCCAAGTTGACATACAACCCCAACTATCATAAGTTTGTTCCTGTAATGTTGACAAGATTAAGTTGGTGGGGAAGGAATTCATATGCATGTATGTAATTATTTTCATGTCTTTGTGTGTGCATGTGTGTATTATGTGTGGATGAGAAGGAAGAAAGAGAGATGTGAGAGCATTTAGCAGATGTCTCTCTTATCTAGTGCTACGTTACAGAAACACCACAAGCAGATGGATTTAAAAAACAGAATTTTATTTTCTCACAGAAGTATGATGCAGAAGTATGGATGCAGGGTGATGGATCTAGGGGAGTTTTTTTTTTTTTTTTTATTTTTTCTTCTTTATTACTCCTGGAGGAAGATTCTTATCTCTTTTGAGGTACTGTTCATGGTGATCTTCTTGTGGCTTGGCATCTATCTTTCTTCTTTTTTTTTTCAATTCCCCAGTTGTTTTTCTATATCTAAAAAGAGATTGAGTAGAGACACAGCCTACATAATTACACCTCATTCACATAGCAGACATAACCAATTCATAAATGGGATTATAATCAGAATCATAGAAGTTAGGATTTACAATATATATATATTTGAAGACACAATTCAATCCATAACAGGAGATTATGATGCCACAGTTTCAAATTTCTCCAAAACATCTAGTACATCTGGGGACTTAATTTTTGGTTTGTTTTCTGTTGTTAGGTGCAATTAAGTTGGATCTGACTCATAGCAACCTTTTATAACAAAATATTGTCTGGTCCTGTACCACCCACAAAAGTATTACTATAGTTGAGCCCATTGTTGTAGCCACTGTGTCAATCCACATCATTCAAAGTCTTCTTTTTCTTTTTTTCACTGACCCCCTACTTTACCAATCATGATGTCTTGCTCCAATAATTGGCCACAATGGAATATCCAAAGTAAGTGAGACAAAGTCTAGCAATCTTTGCTTCTAAAGAGCATTTTGGCTGTACTTCTTCCAAGATAGATTTGCTCATTCTTCTGGCAGTCCATGGTATATTTACTATTCTTTGCCAACATCACAATTTAAATACCTAAATTCTTCAATTTTTCTTTTTACTTTTCCAGTTTTTGTATGAATATGAGGTCATGGAAAATGGCTTGGATCTGCATACCTTAGTCATCAAAGGGACACCTTTGCTTTTTGTGTGCATGTAACAGAAGTCACTTAATAATTAAATTACAAAATAGCACACATAACTAATCAAATTTAGTTTCTCTGGTTCCAGACAGCACTTCCTCTATAGTTGAAATGATTGTACTCACCTACCTTAGCTCTATTTCTCTTTGTGTGCTGGCATTAATTTGCTTCTGCTGTGCACTTATTTCTTTGTAGTTTAATAGATTTCAGCATATAAACATCAAGAGAAAAAAAAAGAAAAAGTTCATCTTGTCTGCTAGAGCCAGCAGAAAATGTGTAGAAGGAGGACTCTGATCTGGTTTTCTTGGATCACATGCTTATCCTTGTACCTGCTGTGTGGCCAGGAGTTTAACACACTCCAATGGGAGGATTAGGCCACATATCTACATAAGCCTGTGGTGTAAAGGAAGGATCAGAGCCATTGGAGCAGTGTAACAAGTTAAGGAAAGAGAGCTGACTCACCCAAAGATATTCTGGTCAGATATACAATCATGTATCTACTTAAGCTTCAAACTTTCTGTCTTATCCGGCCTTGCAATTTTCTCTCCTATTTGCTATAAAGTTCACCTTCTCCTCTCACTATGTTTTGGACGCAAAATTCACAGAGATGTTTGCTGCATTTGTGATTTTCATGTCCCTGATATAGTGTATTCAAATAAGGCTTCAGTGCCACAAATATGGCCTAATGGTTGTGCCTGACAGAATGTAAGGATGATGTATATTTGCCCAGCACTCAACAATCTATATCTGCAGGAGAGTTTGGGAGATTATGGTCCTACAATTACAAATATAAGGCAAAGAAAGAAGAGTTAGGGGAGATAGTGAGGTGGTTGAAATAAAGAGAAAGAATATTTATTGAGTTATAACAGTAGTAGAAAATATAATGTTATTTCTCACGATCGTCCTCTTTGCAGATACATAATCATAAAAATGCCTCTGTTCACTAACCAAAATTTTGCCTCCATGATGCCATGAAAAAATATACCTCTTAGCTTAATCAGCATAGATTATATCTATGTGTTTGGAGATAAAACTTCCATAAAAGGTATAAGAAAACTGTCATAGAGAAATTAATTACATTTTGAAGTGATTGTTCAAGATTTTGGAATTTTTTTTTAAGAAAGTCTAGCTTAATAAGTTTTAAAATATATCTTCATAGTTTTTTTTTTTTCTTTCCCTCAAAAAAAAAAAAAAGTTAATTCCCTAAGAGAACAAAAATATGTATACAGAGTATTCACATTGGCTCCATG
>NW_006922115.1:156416-162154 GCF_000298275.1 Orycteropus afer afer | reverse complement strand
ATAGAACTATGACATAATTAAGTTAGGAGGAATATACATGTGTGTGTGGGGTGTTTGTGTGCACATGTGTATGGATATGGGACAGAGAGAGAGTTTTAATTTATTTTATGTACATTGTATATGGAAGTAATTTCTTTAAGTGGACAAGAATATTGGGTGAAGAAAAAATATGATATTGTTCAAACATATTGGTTAATTAATGTTCACCATTATTGATTATTCAGACACTAAAAGGGTCAGAACAAGCCAACTACAAATATTAACATGGCTTAATTAAATTTGATCATTAATTCTTGAAGAAATATCAAAAGAGATGCACAAAGAACCCTTTTATGTGCTTTGTACTAAAGCCAAAGTGAAGGAAATTCAAGTGGTAAAAGGTAGTTAAAAGGGTAATATCTTCTTTTGTCCATTCTTTATGTTTATTTTTTTCCAGTCATGCTTTAGATATAATCACACCTTTTCTCCAAATCTCTCCATCAATATACATACACATCTTGAAGATTATGTCCTTGATGTCTCATTTGTATTAGTATTCCTGATAACACGAGTAGTTAACTATTGCTACTTTTTCTAAAAGCTAGTATACCGTGCAATTCTCTTTCTTTCTTTGTCTTATACCAAATGCCATCACTTTCCGAAAACAGCATACAAATAAAGACAACACTGTACTTTGGATCTCATTTATATTCTCCAGTTATGATCATTTTAGTGGCTTCCATCATGCTATCAAAATAAAATCATGCTTTCAAAATAAAATCCAAACTCTGCAAGATACATATATATCAACTGTTTTCAGGTTCTTCCCTTACTTTATCTCCCACGCCTATATACATAACTTTCTATCTATATTGCACGTGCAGAGAGGATGTGCCTCAAACTTCCAGGCCGTTATAGACTGTTAGGAATGAAACACATACACCCACTAGCATCAACTATTCCTTAGGTATTATGTTCATATGTGGCAGAGCTGGATACACTTTGTTGCCAAAGTGAAAGCCATTATTATTATTTATAGCAGGCAAACAGCAAGCAGCAGCAACAGATTGTCAACAGGGACATGCTTCCTCTTCTCTAAATTACTCGTGTCCATTTTTAGGTCACTGAGCAGGTGTCCAATTGTTCAGGCCAGAGCTATGATTATGTTTCCTTCTGGCTGCCACCACATTGTTTGTCTGGGAGAGGGGCTGCATGGTTCCTGAAGCTTCTGTTCTGCTACTGGGCCTTATTGTTCTCTACTGCTGGCTTCTGCCATGCTAGCAAGTCTCATGCTGCCTAAGAGATTGAGGCAGAGGTGTGCAACAGTTGCACGGGGAAATCTCAGCCTTCTCTTGCCACGTGAAAGCAAGCCTTACAGCTCTCTTAGCTCAGCCAGAAAGCCCCCTGCTGAAAGGTGCTCAGCTCTTGTTCTATGAGCCAGCAAAGTTACCACCACTGTCTTTATCTATCTTCAGTTATAACTCTCCCTTTTGGGTCAATGAAGTTCTAAGTGAAGAGACCCCAGGTCCAAAGGATGTGCACTACTCCAGACTCTTGTTGATGTTACTGAAGTCTCCCTAATGGCTGTAGGATTGTGGAATTAACCCTTATGTAAATCTATTCCTTATCAATTTTAAGGCATTGTCTGGTGGCATAGTGTTTAAGGCACTTGACTGCTAACCAGAAGGCTGGTGGTTCAAACCCACCAGCCACTCCTCAGAAGGAAGACTGGGCTATCTACTTCCCTAGTGATACTGTGTCGGAAACCCAAGGAGGGGTCGCTATGAGTAGGGTCCGAATGGATGGCATATAACAACAACAACAGTCCTGCCACAAGGACTACAAACTGACCAATCTCCTTAGTAGAATGCAAGTCACTCAACTTGCAACATAACTGACCAATCCCTTCCAAGATTGTGATCTAATCAATTGTTTTGGGGGAATTAGAAGAAATATGCATACAAAGGTCATATAAAAGCCATTCATTGCACTTCAGTATAAAAAGCCCAGAAAGGTGCCTGGCTTATCTATTTTCCAAATTGTTGTATTGCTACAGTAAAATATTTGAAGCATAAGATGCCTAGTATCTATTTCTGTGAGTTTACAGAACATTTATTGATGAAAAAAAAAATTATTCAAGTTCATCACTAGATAATGTGGAAACTGGACTAAACATATAGTGTTCTGTCATCTGTTCAAGTTGCCTTTAGCTTCCACAAAGTCCTTTCTTCTACTTAATTTTAAAGTAAAGAAATTCAGACAAGATTTGAGAAAAATTCTAAATCAAGAAAAGCTAGTGTTTCATACCTCTATTTTTTTCTATTTTTTGCTTTACGGAAACTGAACGCATCTCTTTTTCTTTCCCACTAAGAGTCCCATGGCTATTATAATCTCTTGCATATTCAGTTTTATCCATCAAAAAATATTTATTTCAATCTAAACATATTGAATATCTTATGTTTCAAAGACAGTATTAGGCACCTGGGATAAGGTTCTGATCTAATAGAATCTAGTTACTGAGAAAAAAAATATGTTATTACTGAACTACAAGACTGGCTGGATAATTGAGTTTCTGTTTTAAATTCCATATTTTATTTGGGTACTTTCAAAAGTATTTTTTCTCACTCTTTATGATTGTTATTTTGTTTTTGTATAAAAAGATAGAATTAGATGTGGTTCAAGTGATACCTCTTTTTCTCTAAGGTAGCATGAAATAAAATAAGTTTGAGAAATCCTGTATAGAGTAAGCTCTGAAAAAAATTAAAATGCATAAATAATTTTCTCTACTCTTTGCTTAATGTCACAAACTCTCATGAGGTATGGAATAAATGCCAACAAGACTTTCTGTATAAGAATTTCAAGTCTAAAATAATTTGAATGCATTTTTCATATACCTTTTCCTCTCAGACTATAAAAATGTTACAAATTCATAAGATATACTTAAATAAACAATTTTGCAAGATGTAAAAATTGGTCCCTATAATCAATTCCATCACTCAGTAGAATACAATTATTAAAACCTGGAACATTACCTTGCTTATATTTTTTTTTTCCCTTGATTTGGCCAGGAAGCTTCTTAGTGTGTATATGAATCTTAAACTTCCATTACTTCTTCACTCATCGATATTTGAAAGATGATTTATTTGAACTACATACAAAGGAGTAGTAATGATATTTGAGATCAGAGTTGAAATTGTTGCCAACTTACAGCATGTTTCCAGTCATTTGGGTTAAAATAGAGCGAAGCTCATCTGCTTCATTTGAAATTTAATTATTATGGTCAATGTAGATAGACAATGCAAGTAATTTAGGATGACCTATGATGTTTGTTTATAGACTGAATTATTTTTCCTAAATTATTTAGCAAATTGGTTTAAATTCTATTATGTTACCATATATTCATTTTAAATTTGCTCCATTGAATATGGATGAACTATTAAACAAGTCCATTTAGTCTGTAACTTTATGTTCCTAAAATTTAATTTGGCACAAAGTAAATATCAACATTTTTGAACAATATTATGGATAATTCCAAACAT
The DNA here is from genome assembly GCF_000298275.1 of Orycteropus afer afer. Classification (NCBI taxonomy): domain Eukaryota; kingdom Metazoa; phylum Chordata; class Mammalia; order Tubulidentata; family Orycteropodidae; genus Orycteropus; species Orycteropus afer. The sequence goes on along the minus strand of NW_006922115.1, from coordinate 158,636 downwards.
ATGTATGTATATCTTTATTTGGAAATGTGTATTTTTTTCTCTTCCTGGAATATAAGACTCCTGGTCTAGTTCAATATTATAACTCCAATGTTTAGAATATTGCTTGATATGAATAAGTATTCACAATCTTTTTAAATAAAATATCACAGGAAAAAGAAAAAAAGAGACAGAGTGAGAGAGAGATGGAAGGAAGTCAGGAAGGCAGGCGGAAAGGCAGGGAAGAAGGAGGGAAGGAAGACAGGCAGGCAGACTGGGACTGATGAATTTATTCTGAATGAAGGATTGGGAGAAGGCTTATATTGTTACTACATTTCTACTGAGAGTTCTCTATGTTTGAGTCCAAAAGATGTATCTATAACAATAAGAAAATTATTCTCAGAGTAAAGACTTCTCTGCAAAAGGGTCATGATCTATATAGTATTATTTTCATACTTTTGAGATTTAACAAAATATGGATAATTCATTGTGACTTCTCTGTGAGCAGATCCCTGTTTGCATATTTTTCACACCCCCATTGCTGAGTTTCCTTCTCAGTCAAATTGTCAGACATTAGTATTTACAAACTATTCCCTATACACCCAGGAAGAGTTATAATAGCAGGAAATAGTTCATACATTTCAATGTTTAATGCAAATATAGAAGTCAAACCACCAATCAAAAATTGAATGACTTTTATAATGTTTTCCAAATTATAACTATTTTCTTTCCAGTTTTGGGGAAAAAAAATTAAAGTAAATTAATAAAATATTAATGTATTTGTAAAAATGGTCTCCTCATAACTTCCACTGAGCCCAGCCTACTGGACCGACAAATATAGGATCCACACCTGAAGCTGCTCTGCTATTTGTTATCATCTACATTATCTATTGGTAATTCTCAATAAGTGAGTAAAACTTTGCTTTTATATACCTAAGAAAACCAGCTGTCTGACCTGATAATTAACTAAAGAAGAATTGAAGATGTTGAAAGTAGTTCTTGATTATTATTCCACTGGATAACTCTACCAAACTGTTACTGAAAATTTTCAAGCTCATAGTGAGTTTCAGGGAATTCCTTGTCTGCCGGCACCACTAGATTAACTACAGAGTTTCTAGTTTTTCACCACCATGAGGAGCTTTCAGAGAATTTTTCATATTTTGAGATAGTGCTATCAGTCTAAGTCATTCTAAACACAAACAAATAAATTACCTTTATTATCCCTCTATTTCTTCTTGCATGGTTTGAGGATAGGGCATAATGGGTAGTTATGGAAGAGTTCATATTTAATATCTCAGATCACAGATTTCATACTGAATTTAAAAATTAATTCTTACAATTCTTATTCAAAAGTTTAGGAAACAAAAATGCACACTAAATATTATAAGTAAGAAAGAGATTTAAAATTAATTTTGATAATATTTCTTGTCACTTTGGGCAAAGTTACAATGAACATAAATCATTTTGCTAAAATCTCATGTATAACATTTTGATAAAACATGCTGATGTGGAAGTGAGAAATTTTTACTCCCATGTATTGATGTTTATTGTACTACAAATTGGTGGGTCTTTTTTTAAGAAAAAATGGCAAATTCTAGTCAAATTGCAGGTAAGAATTCTCTGTGACATCACCAAAGTACTTGTAGGTATATTGTATACAAAAACATTCCAATATATGCACATAGAGACATATCTAAAAGTATATGTTTCAACATTATTAATAACTGAAAATAGACTGTATAGATTGATGTAAGCTATGTCTTAATATAGATGTGAATCAAAAGTTTGAAACTCTAATTGAAATACCAAAGCTTGTTTGTGACATTACACAAAATAGAGGTGAGAATTACAGGTATGGAAGTAGGAAAAAGAAGATCTCAGTTTGCAGTCTACTGAAATTGACAGGATTTGGAATCATCTGATTATAAGTGTTTACTTTAAATTTGGATGAAATAATAAGGGCTTTGGAGAGAGGGCTTTTTATCAAGATATGTCTGACAAATTAGGTTATTTTCTGCTGAAGTAACAAAACATTCTCAACGTTTAAAACTATATTGAATATAGTTTGGTAGGATACCTCTGTTCATCATAGTCATGGACACTTGCCAACACAAGGTTCACCAAATCATGAGACCATTATGTCAGTAGTGAACTTTAGAAATAAAATGATAATGCAGAACTATTCAAAGGCAGTCACATGTTTCCACTTGCAAGTGATGTGTGTCACATTTAAGAACCAAAGAA
>NW_006922115.1:147865-151741 GCF_000298275.1 Orycteropus afer afer | reverse complement strand
GATATTTATAAGATTTTCCCTGGCCAATTCTTTGAGAAGTGGATGGCCTCCTCCTTCTTCCTAGTCTGTGTCAGTCTGCAAGCCGTGCTGATACCCGTGCAACAAGTGCACTTCACTGGGTTTGAAACACCAGTGGCACAGCCTCAAGATTCATAGCAACACATCACCACAGTAGGACAAACCAACAGACAAGTTTGTCTCCCTTAGCTGTTGGAAACCCCTCCAACCACCCTTACCTGGATCCCTGCAGCTAACTCCTCGATCTTTTCCAGTCCCCTATGGCTTTTCTGTCCTCTCCCTGCTTCATGCCTCACTGCTTGTGGGTGGTGGCCTGGGTGCCCTCTCCTCACCTGACTGCCTGAGGTTGATCCCTCGATCTGTTCCTATCCCCTTTGCCTTTTCTGTCCTCTCCCTGCCCTCCCACCTCACTCCTTGTGGTATGTGGCCTGGGTTCCCTCTCTTCACCTGGGTCCCTGTGGCTGACTTCTTGATCTGTTTCAGTCCCCTTTGCCTTTTTTGTCATCTCCCTGCTTCCCGCCTCACTGCCTGTTCTTAGGTCCCTGAAATCCAAATGAAATGGTCCACTGGTTTACTATGTATTTGAAAGAAAGATACAAAGAAAAGTGTTTTTACTAGAGCTAACATTGAGTCACATTCACATATACCTTTTTTCTTTATATCAAAAACAACATACCAGTGTCGCAATTAGCACCAGCACAAATATTGTTTTCTTAAAGGGAGCTGCATAAGGTAATTTAGCATTAATCAATATCTTCCTTTGCAATTATCCATCCATGTATTTGTTTTTGTTCGTTTCATTAGTAAAACAATGTAAAAGAAAAAAAATTATAATTTGACTTTATTAAAATAAATCCAATATATACCAAGTTTTTATTTTCAGTGAAATGAATAAAACCAATTGATTTTATGTATGACATTCTCATTATTTTGATGCTTATAATTTTCTCACAGTAGTCTAATTTAGAAATGTTGAGCAGTAAGGTAATAATTGAAGTAAACACTGACATTAGTGTTCTCAATGAATTATATATTTTCACAGTATTTTGATGATGTAATATGGTTGACTAATAGAAGCCCTAAGTAATTTTCCTCATATTAATATTAATATCTCATCAAATACCCTTACTAAATATTACATTGATTAACTAGAAAAAAAGATGTCAAATGTTTTCTAAAATGTAGAGTGTTATATAAGATAATAAAATGAATTAAAAATATATATTTTTTCTTTTTTACTGCTAGACACATGACAATATTTATTTCTGGTAGCCCAAGATGAAAGGAACACAATGCTTTTATATTTTCCAACATCAAATGTGAAAGTCCTAACATAGCAGGGAGTGTGTCTACTACTTCACTCCAATGTACAATTAAACCAGAGTTCATTTCTGTACTTCTAAAGTAGGATCCCCAGAAATGTGTGTATTCTCTGTAATTATGTAAACTTATCTTTTGCTTATGTCACTTTTCCCTCAGACAAATGACAACCAGTTCTTTCTACTTTGCTGTAAACTTCTTCAAAACATGTTTTTGTTTTGAATATTTGTTTTGGTGTTTGTATGAAGTACCTTTATAAAATTTCACTCACTAATGTTTTTATTTTGCAATGTAGTTTTCAGAAAATACTCACTGGGGAATTTTAATTTATTTTAATTAATTTATTTATCTTATTAATTGTGATTTGAGTGAAAATTTACAGAGCAAATACACTTTCCATACAGCAGTTCACATATGCTTTGTCTCATGACATTGACCAAAATTCACCACAATGCAACAGCTCCCCTCTCACTCCTCCTGAGAGTCACCTCTTCCCTGTGTCCATCCCTCCATTCACCCCTGCCACCTGAGCTGTTTTCCTGTGCATAAACAGCCCTTCTTTCTTCTATGATTGTTCTTTCCATGGAGTGTATCTGCCTTAGGTAAATGTTCAACTCATATGCCTGGCTTTTGTTTCACTGGAAACCACAGATGTGCGTTCAATTCCAGACCTGAAAGGCAGTTAGGGGCCATAGTCTCAGTGGTTCCACCAGGCTCTATTGGACCAGCAAACCTGGTCCCCCTTACCTTTTTTTTTTTTCCCCTAAATGATTTTGGCTTTTGTTCTGCATTGTTCTCCCTCTCTATCCAGGATCTCCTACATAGATCTCCCTCTGAGTGGTTGATAGTGGTAGCTGGGCACCGTCTAGTTCTTCTGGTCTTATGTTTTGTGTAGCATGTTATGTCAATTGAGCTCGATGTCACCTGTGACTATGGTCCCATGCCCACAGATTCAACTACTCAGTCCCTCTAGGTAGCTGGCTGTGGCCAAGAAGTGACTACAACCTTGTCCTTTGTCAGCTCTACTATACATCTGGGAATTCAGATCTTACAAATACACTTATAGGGCCATTGTTTGCCAACCCTATTCATGGTCTTGAGTATACTCCCCGCCTCATAGACATACCTATAAAAACTCCAGTGTCAGTTCTAACTACTGTCTAGTGGTTGAAGGGGACTGAGAGGAGAATAAACTCTGGAGCTTTGAAACTGAAGATGTAATAAGATGCATGGGAGACAATTTAAGAAATTTATGAGACTTTAAAAGGAGCTGTGTTCAAAGTCTGGATTATGCAGCCAGAATTATGTCATATGATTGATAAATATAAATTTCTTCATTCATGATGCCTTGGTGGCCTTCTTACTACCTATGTACCTGACTCAGAGTTTCAGTAATTTATTCTGGTAAGCAGTGCATGGAATTGGAGTGGCATTAGGGTTTGATAAAGATGATATGATTTAGTGGCTGGAGAGAAAAACAAGATATGTATGGAAGGATATGATTTGCTAAATGTTATCTAGAGAACCATTGACCAATGATGTTATGAGAGGAGAATTAGGGAGTAGTAAGGGAAAAGAGAGTATGAAAACTGGAGACTGAGAGAGAGAGGCGAGCTTTGGTATAGTCTATACTTCAATGCAGCTCATGATACATGAGGCATAGAAAATATGTATTTTTAAGTCTGTAATTAATGAGAGGCAGTGACATGTAAGAGTTAAGTATTTAGGTTATGTTTTGGGTTGTGAATCATACAGACCTGAAGTTTGATTCTGATATTTAATGGCCATATTTTTTAGGGGGGGGGGGAATATATATATACATACTTCTCCTTCATCTATGAAATAAGTATTTTCATAATGGTTGCATGACAATATTATCACATAATATGTCTTAAGATTATGCCTATAAGGTTATTAGACTGACTTGGAGTATGTAATCAATAATTGTTGTTGTTGTTGTTATGTGCCATCCAGTCGGCCCTGACTCATAGCAACCCCTCCTTGGGTTTCCGAGGCAGTATCACTATGAAGTAGGATTGCCCCAACCTTCCTTCCAGGGAGTGGCTGGTGGGTTTGAACTGCCAGCCTTCTGGTTAGCAGTCAAGTGCCTTAGCCAGTATGCTACCAGAGCTCCCGTAATCAATAATAGGTACTATTATTCAAATTTATTTTTTCTGTTATCATTATTATGTCTACCATTTGGGAATGACAATTAGCCAAATACTAGAAGAGAAGAAGTGAAGGGTGTTACAAAAAGCCTGGAATTGGTTATCTTTCTTCTGTTCTGTGAGAAGGAAAGATAGAAATGTGAAGAAAAGAAACATTTCCCGCTTTTCCATGGTGAGAATTCTGTATGTCCTTTGAGCTGAAAATTCTCTTCAAAGTCAGTCATTAAGGGTTTTTTCCTCTCTGTGATGTCTAGATACTGAGGGTTAAGAGGAGAGATGAAAGAAAAGTATTCCACGTAAGAAATGTAACCAAAGTTCTTGAGTCTTCTATCATCCAGAGCAGAAGACTAGACACATTAATGATTTTTTT
>NW_006922115.1:145736-147765 GCF_000298275.1 Orycteropus afer afer | reverse complement strand
AGATCTTTCAAGGCACATAAATGCACAAGACTGTCTATAGAGTGATATAAAGTGAAAAGTGCATTTTGTGAAAAACAAATCTTAATGAATACCAATTTTTAGCAGTCATTCCTGAAAAAGTAATCCAGTCTTTCCAATAAAGTTAATTCAAATACCTTTTAAAAATAGAGCTAATGAACCGAAATAAATATCTAGAAGCTTCTTAGAAAAGGAAATGTATAAAACAAAAATAATCTTATACTAAACAATCAACAAATGTCAAGTGAAGAATCTGAGTGAATTGATTTTCAACATTCATTACACTTTATTAAAATTAAGTTTAGGGTTTGTATGATATCAAAACCAAAAACCAAACTCACTGCCGTCGAGTTGGATCTGACTCATAGAGACCCATTCTTGGGTTTCCAAAGCAGTATCACTACGAAAGTAGATTGCCCAGTCTTCCTTCCAAGGAGTGGTTGGTGAGTTTGCGCTGCCAGCCTTCTGGTTAGCAGTCAAATGCCTTAGGCACTATGCCACCATATTATCCTTTGTATAATATCAGTACACTAAAATGTTAATTATAGTGAAAAAATAATAATGATAAATACAAGCTAAAAATTTTATATGATTCAAACATGAAGATTTTTAACCAGTTGATGTGGAATTCACTCATGGTGACCTCATATTTTTCAGTGCAAATCTGTGCTTCACAGTTTATAATGACTGCTTTTTTGGAAGTGGATCACCTGGCATTTCTTCTAAGTCACCCGTGGGTAAACTCAAAGGCCTAACCTTTTGGTTAACAGTCAAGCATGGAAATAGTTTACACCACCCAAAGATTCCATGAGGGTATTTGGTATTTTAATTTTCTTGATAATTGCTTATTTTCAGTTAAAAATGGAAAGATCTAATAAATTAGCATAAAATATGTGTTTTTTTCCTTTAATAAAAGAAATTTTCATATTCAAGCTTTAACAAAATTCACAATTTAAGATGAACTCTATAGTCAGACCAAGCCTTGTTCAAATCCCCTATCCTTCACTACGTGTCTGACTTTGAAAAAATGGCATAACATATATAAATTTTAATTATTGAATTTGTGAAATGAAGCCAAAAGTTTCATTGTAAGGCATAAGTGATATGTGTACAATACGTGACATGTAATAGATCAACAGATATTAAGTTAATTCTTTACATCCTCTCATGCAATAATTTTCTGAATATGTAGTTTACCATCCTGGTCAAGATTTCACACATTTTATTCATATCAATTCCAAAAATTTGCTTTCCCAGAGACTGTGGTTGTTCTCCTATTGTTGCTGTTAATATTTAAATTTGTGATCATTTATATCATTCTTTCTGTGATCCCAATAAAAACTGAACTTTTATATTATTTGGAACACATTTTTCAATGACGATACCAAAAACATGCAATATTAGGAGGAATAGCAGAAAGAGGGTTATATATTTTCCACTAAAAGGGAACTGGGGTTTTGATATTACCATTTAGCTATTCCATGACCTTGAGCAAACTTCATGCCCTTAAAGATCATCTTCTCATTTGTAAAATATGAAAGGAAAATATATGATCTCAAAATTTCACCCAGTTTTTTGTTCTATGATGTTAAATGAACTATTCAACTACAATTCTCTCAGTTATTATATCTTAGTTTATGAAAATCAGTGTGTGAAATACTTCTACATTTTTTAAAATGAGGTTTTTTTTATTAGCTTAAACTGTACTGAAGCAGATCTTTATTATACATTTATTATTTCAGTACATAGAAATAGCACAGTCCATTTGTTGTTGTTGTTAGATGCCATCAAGTAGCTTCCAACTCACAGCGACCCCAAGCACAGCAGAAGGAAACACTGCCTGATCCTGTGCCAGCTCCATGATCCTTGCTATACTTGAGCCCATTGTTGCAGCCATGGTGCCAATCCATCTCCTCAAAGGCCTTCCCCTCTTTTGTCGACCCTCCACCCTACCAAGCATGACATTCTTCTCCAGGGAATGGTCCCCTCTGACAACATGACCAAAGTAGGT
>NW_006922115.1:133379-139236 GCF_000298275.1 Orycteropus afer afer | reverse complement strand
GTGATACTGCCTCGGAAACCCAAGGAGGGGTCGCTATGAGTCGGGTCCGACTCGATGGCACATAACAACAACAACAACAACAAGGATACTAACTACAAAGAGGGAACTGGTGTACGTAATTTGTTTTTCTCTACCCAGCACACATGTTTCCACTAGAGAGCTGTTTTTTCCATCTCATGTTTATTTATTTACTTTTTTTTTTCCTTAGTAAGGCCAACTACATGACCCTGTATGTATCCTGGCAATAGGAGTTAGTATGGGACACAATGCAGCCAATCAGAGTCTTATTATATTCTATAATATAAACATTGGTTAGATCACAAAAGGAAAGGAAGTGGGCTTGGGCTGCCAATGACCATCTTCCTCTCCTGTGGAAGCCTGCTCAGTTACAGTAGAGACTGTGAGGAAATATCAATAAACAGCATGACAAAGCAGAGTCAAAATACTGAAGGGGATAAGGAGGAACTTTGTGTCATTTGTTGAGACTCTGAAGTCAGTAAGCCACATTAATATTCCTCAAACTGGTTTCAAGTTAGTTGATTTATACCTGCAGCAAGTAAAACATAATAAATACATAGCAACAATTAACATACACCCAGAAATCATTTTCAGTACTGGTGATACTGAACAAGGAAGAAATCCTACCCATTTCAGGCACACATTCTAACAAAGGAGAGAAAGAAAAGCAAGAATCTTTAGTTTCTGAGATGAGTGCTTAAGACTCAAAATAAAGTTTTATGAATACAATGATTTTCATGCTTTATTTAAAATAAGGGATGTAATGAACAAGAGAGCAAGGAGGCAGGTCAGTTAGAGATTCCCTAAACATTCCAGACAGAGAGTTTATATTTACACAGTAAAAAAAAAAAAAGTTCATATATTGACAAATGTATTTTGCTTTAGTCATAATATCAGTGCATGGATTTTTTTTTTTTTTTTTTTTTTTGGTCATATAAATAAATTGTTGGTTTAACTATACTTCTACACCACAGTCAAAAACTCAGTTCAGGTAATCTCATTATCTTAGGCTAGGTCTTCCAGAAAAGTAAAAACAGTGAAGTTTATTTATGTATATAAAGGGATATAGAGATAAATTTATCTCAGGGAAATGACTCACGCAGTTGTAGAGGCTGGCAAGTCTCAACTCTGTGAAATTACTACTTGTTCAGGCAGCTGCAGGGGTTGACAAACCCAAGATAAGCAAACAATATATCTAGTTGCTGACTTGGACGATGAAGAATCTAAGGCAAGTAAAATGGCAGATTCTTGGCTCACAGACTGCAAAAGCAAAAATCTCAAGATCTGCAGGCAATATGGCTAGCCACTGGTTCATCTCCAGAAACTGGATCTAAATCCAGGAGAAAGCCAGGAAATTTTCCCAAGAAGTTTATATCTGTATTGGGAGCAGGCCACACCCCTGAGAAAACACTCTTTCAACTGATTGGCTATTCATAGCATATCTCATTATAGAAGTAAGTACATTACATCTTTAGAACTATAGTCCAGCTAAGTTGACACACAACTTTAACTATCACATTCCACCCACCCTTGTCAACTTGGCATTTGTACACAACTCCTTTAACTACACATAATCTCTACATAAAGACAATTATAAAGTTATACTTACATCTAATGTACAACTAATATAGATACAACCAAAAATGTGTTAGTTCTCTTTACATCTTATATTTAATAACTAAATAAAACAAAAATATTTGATACACACATACAATGAAGAAATATAACAATCACAGTCCTCATTCTGTAACTGGTCGCATGGTCATGGCTACTATTTAGAACTACCTTCTTCCACCACCCATTCCTTATTCCCCTTGCCCTCAGCAAGCACCTCTGTTGGTCATGGTTCTTTCCCTGGTGGGGTGACTCAAACCTTCATTCCTGAAGGGTCTGAGCAATTAATAGGCATATCAGAATTGGTCCACTGTACTTTTCCATTGACTTTAATTACAGGTCATGGTAATACTAAGAGACATCCTAAAGAATCTCCTCTATTCTAGACATACTCTTCTTTATCTTTGTTATGTAATATCCATCTAATTTCTCCTTAGTAATCAGGATCAATCACACCAGAAAATAGAGTATGTCCTGTCTTTGCCTGATGATCCAGAGTCCTGTGGAGTCCAAAATGGCCAGGTGGCATTCTTAACTTCCATTTCAATGTAATTAGTATTATGTCTCCACGTGCAAGTGTTCCTTCCTTTGGGACTAAAACCTCCAGACCTATAGAGCATAGGATCACAAGGATGTTGTTGTTGTTGTTGTTGGGCACTGTTGAGTCATCCCCGACTTATAGTGACACTATGCACGGCAGAATGAAACATTGCCCGGTTTTGTGCCAGCCTCACGATCCTTGCTATACCTGAGCCCATCGTTGTAGCTACTGTGTCTATCCATCTGGTTGAGGGCCTTCCCCTTCTTTGTTGGCCCTCCACTTTACCAAGCATAATAGCCTTCTCCAGGGAATGGTTCCTTCTGACAACATGACCAAAGTAGGTGAGACAAAGTCTGGCCATTCTCATGTCCAAGGAAAATTCCTGCTCCACTTTTTCCAGAACAGATTTGTTAGTCCTTTTAGCAGTCCATGATACTCTTAGCATTTTTCTCAACACCACAACTCAAAAAGCATATACTCTTCTTTGGTCTTCCTTATTAATTGTCCAGCTCTCACATTCATAAGAGGGGATTGAAAATACCATGGCTTGGGTTAGGCTCACCTTAGTCCTCAAGGAGACATCCTTGCTCTTCAGCAGTTGAAAGAGGTCTTTTGCAGCAGATTTGTCCAACACAATATGTCCTCTGTCTTGACTGCTGCTTCCATTGGTGGTGATTGTAAAAACAAATAATAAGAAATCCTCAACTACTTCAATCTATTCTCCATCCACCATGAAGCCATTTATTGAACCAGTTGTGAGGATATTTGTTTTCTTTATATTGAAGTATAATCCATACTGCAGACTGTAGTCTTCAATCTTCATTAGTAAGTGCTTCAAGTCATCCTCACTTTCAGTAAACAAAGTTGTGTCATCTGCAAATTGCAGGTTCTTATTGAGTCTTCCTCCAGTCTTGATGCCACACTCTTCTTCATATAATGCAACTTCTCTGATTATTTGCTCAGCCTACAATTTGAATAAGTACAGTAAAAGATACAACCCTGACACACTCCATTCTTGATTTAAACCATACAGTATCCCCTTGTTGTATTCAAATGACAGCCTCCTTATCTGTGTATAGGTTCCTCAGGAGTACTATCAAGTGTTCTGGAATTCCCATTCTTTTCATTGTTACCCATCATTTATTATGATCCACACAATTTAATGTTTTTGCATAGTCAATAAACCATTAGTAACATCTTTCTGGTATTCTTTGCTTTCAGATAAGATCCACCTGATATCAGCAATGATATTCCTCATTCCACATCCTCTACTAAATCCAGTTTGCATTTCTGGAAGTTCTCTGTCAGTATACTGCTGTGACCTTGTACGAATTATCTTCAATAAGATTTTACTTGCATACAATATTAATGATATTTTTCGATAATTTCCATATTCTGTGGGATCACCTTTCTTTGGAATGGGTACAAATACTCATCTTTTCCAGTCAGTTGACCAGGTAGCTGTCTTCCAAATCTCCTGGCATAACCAAGTGAGTGCCTCCAGTGGGGCATCCATTTGTTGAAACATCTTGTTGGGTGTTCCATCAATTCCTGGAGCCTTTTCTTCATCAATTCCTTCACTGTAGCTTCAGTTACTCCCTTCAATAGCTTTGTTTCTTGACCATGTGCCACCTCCTTAAGTGGTTGAATGGTGACCGATTCTTTTGGTACAGTGTCTCTGTATTCCTTTCATCTTCTCTTGATGCTTCCTGAATCATTAAGTATTTTGCCCTTAGAATCTTTCAATATTGCAACTTGAGGCTCATTTTTTTTTTCCTTAGTTCTTTCAGCTTGAGAAATGCCAAGTGTGTTCTCCCCTTTTGGTTTTCTAATTCCAGGTCTTTGCACATTTAATTATAATAATTACCTTTGTCTTCTTGAGCTGCTCTTTGAAATTTTCTGTTCAGCTCTTTTATCTTGTCATTTCTTCCACTTGCGTTAGCTACTCTCTGCTCAAGGGCAAGTTTCAGAATCTCTTCTGACATTCATTTTGGTCTTTTCTTCTTTTCTCATCTTTTTAATGACCTCTTGCTTTCTTCATGGATGATGTTCTTCATGTCATCCCACAATTCCTCTGGTGATTGGTCATTGATGTTCAATACATCAAATCTATTTTTTAAATGGTCACTAAATTCAAGAGTGATATTATCAAGGTCGTATTTTGGCTCTCATGGACTTGTTGACAAGTCAACTTCCACTTGAATGTGTATATGAGCAGTAGATGGTCTATTCCACAATCAGCTCCTGGCCTTGTTTTGGCTGAAGATATTGAACTTCTCCCTTGCCTGTTACCACAGATGTAGTCAATCTGATTCTTGTGTATTTCATCTGGTGAAGTTCACATGTATAGTTGCCTCTTATGTTGTTGAAAAAAGGTACATGCACTGGATAAGTTGTTGGTCTTACAAAATTCTATCATGCAATCTCCAATGTTATATTTATCTCCAAGACCATATTTTCCAACTACTGGTGATTCTTTTTTTTATTCTAACTTTTTCATTCCAGTCACCAGTGATAACCAACACATCTTGATTGCATGTTCAGTCAATTTCAGAGTGTAGCAGAAGTTGGTAGAAATTTTCAGTACCATCATCTTTGGCTTTTGTGATGGGTGTGTAAATTTGAATAATAGTAGTATTAACTGATTTTCCTTGTAGGTTTATGGATATACAGTATGTTCTGCCTTTTCCTGATGATCCAGAGACATGCAGAGTCCAAAATTACCAGATGGCATTCTTAAGTTCCAGTTCAATGTAATTAGTATTGTGTCCAGGTGGTAGTGTTCTTCTCTTTGGGACTAAACCTCCAGACCTACAGAGCCTAGGGTCACAGGGATAGGAAGCAAATGGTTTTTTGCAGGGTGAGTCACTAAGAGTAATAATAAATGATGCCACTCCCATTTCCACCTCTTGGTTCTTGGACCTCTGAGTCTTGCCTACTGGGAAAACAGCACAATATATTAGACACTGGTTTAAAGCACATACATTCTCTTGGAGAACATTGTCCCAACCCTACAAGGTATTGTCATCTATCTGGCATAGTAGTTTTGTTTTCAAAAGACAATTCCATCCTTCTATTAAGACAGTTGCTTCAGGATGATGGGAAACATTGTAAGATCAGTGATTTCCATAAGCATAAACTCATTGCCACACTTCATTTGCTGTGAAGTAAATCCCTTGATCTGAGGGAATGCTATGCAAGATACCATAACAGTGGATAAGGCATTCTGTAAGTCCATGGAAGGTAGTATGGCAGAAGCATTGCATACAGGAAAAGCAAATCCATATCCAGAGTATCTATTCCACTAAGAACATAATGATGTCCTATCCATGCTGGAAGGGGTCCAATGTAATCAACCTGTCCATAGGACCAATCTTCTCACCTCCATCCAATGATGAGACTAAGTCAACTGTGTCTGCTGAGTCAACATCTGATATATCATCTGGGGTAGCACCTGGGGCATGGTCTAGGGCATTTTCTGAGGTAGATTCCTTAAAAGACATTGGTGAAAGTTCCCAGGAATTACCTCCACCACCCTTTGTTGCTTCTAGACCCATAACTAGTCTTAAATCCTAGTGATCTCCAGAAGATAAGTACAAATTATGACCCAGGAAGAGGTACACTACACTCAAAAAGATTTACTTGATTTTTTGAATATATACAAACAGAAACTTGAATAATATG
>NW_006922115.1:130414-132229 GCF_000298275.1 Orycteropus afer afer | reverse complement strand
GAGGGCCTTCCCCTTTTCCATTGACCCTCCACTTTACCAAGCATGATATCCTTCTCCAGAGGATGGTCTCTTTTGACAATATGATTAAAGTAGATGAGATGAAGTCTGGCCAGTCTCGCTTCCAAGGAGCATTCTGGCTGTACTTCTTCCAGGACAGATTTGTTAGTTAGTTTTTTTTTTTTTAGCAATCCATGGTACTTTCAGTATTCTTCACCAACACCACGACTCAAAAGCATTACTCTTCTTCAGTCTTCCTTATTCATGGTTCAGCTTTCACATGTATATGAGGTGATTGAAAATACCATAGCTTGGGTCAGGCTCACCTTAGTCTTCGAGAGATATCTTTACTCTTCAGCACTTGAAAGAAGGCCTTTATGGAAGATTTGCCCAAATTAATAAACCCAAACTGATCCAAATTTTATGTCACTTGCACCATTACCAAAACAAACAAAACAAACAAACAAAAAAAACCTTACATTATCAAGAAGATTCAACTCATAGCAACTCCTTGCTTTTCCTAGTTGGTTTCTCTATGGAAGTTGATTGCTCAATTTTACTTTCTAGGAGTGGCTAGTGGATTTGAACAACCAGCCTTCTGGTTAGCAATCAAATGTTTTAGGTGCTACCTTACCAGAGCTCCCCTTGGACCATTATCCTACCCTTAATAGTCATTCCTACACATATTATTCAGGTTTCTATTTGGAAGTTAGATCAAGTTAGATAAAGTTTAACTTTAATTACCAGAATGCAGAGTCATGGGTCTTCAATGAGTTTCCAGACTACAACCAGTTCACAGACCTATATCCCCCAGAATGAAGGGGAGTCTGGATCCCCTTGAACAAGCACCCCACTCCTGGTATCAAATGTCTTAGCCTGGATTGTTCAGAGAAGCAACACCTGTCCACCAGTGATTTTTTTATACATCTATATTTATATATAGATATATGTATATATGGTACTCTGGTGGCATGGTGCCTAAGACATTTGTCTGCTAACCTGAAGGCAGGTGGTTCAAACCCACCAGCCACTCCTCAGTATAAAGACAGGGCAATATACTTCCATAGAGATGTTATTGTTGTTGTTATGTGCCATCGAGTTGGCCCCGACTCATAGCATCCCCTCCTTGGATTGCCAAGGCAGAGATACTACCTCAAAAAATTGAGGAGTAGTCACTATGGGTCAAAATTGACTCTATGGCAGTGAGTTTGGTTTTGATTTGTGTGTGTGTGTGTGTGTGTGTGTGTGTGTGAGGTTGGGCAATCTACTTCCTTAGTGATACCATCTCAGAAACCCAAGAAAGGGTCTCTACGAATTGGATCTGACTTGATGGCAATGAGTTTGGTTTTGGTTTGGTGTATGTGTATATATATACATATGTGTGTGTGTATGTGTGTATGTGAATATACACACGTGTATATATAGGAGCTCTGGTGGTATAGTGCCTAAGGCATTTGACTGCTAACCAGAATGCTGATGGTTTAAACCCACCAGCCACTCCTTGGAAGGAAGGTTGGGCAATCTACTTCTGTAGTGATACCACCTCAGAAACCCAAGGTGGGGTCACTATGAGTTGTGTCCAACTTCATGGCACATAGCAACAACACAACATATATGTGTGTGTGTATATATATGTGTATATATATGAATCTATGTATATATGTATGTGTGCATATAAATATATGTATGTGTGTAAACAGACATTATATATACATATACATATACATATTCACACATATATACACATACATATATATACACATATGCATACACACACATATATATACATATGTATATATGTATATACATATATACATA
>NW_006922115.1:125258-129914 GCF_000298275.1 Orycteropus afer afer | reverse complement strand
ATCTAATCACGGGGGATCACTACATCACAACTGCTTAAAACCACTTTGAGTCATGGTCCAGTCAGGTTGATATAGAACCTTAACTATCACACTCATCTTTGTTTTTGATGGAATCATCTTAGCCTCTCAGTCATTCACTGTAGCTTTTTTATTAACTTGTATATGAACAACCAATGTCAATGCAGGAAGTCATTGCAGGATGAATCCCAGGTAAGACCTTTCGTAAAGTGAACATTCATTTTTAGAAATGATTTACTATTTCTTTATTTATTCATTTTATAAACTAAGACTTTTGTACATGGAATCTTAGTAAAAAATGAAATCATAGGGACCTACCCATAACTTGGCAAATGATATTTGCCTAAGAAATAAAACTATAACAACAGTAAATATGTGATCTGATAGATTATTCCCCAGATATGCAGAATGTGTTGTCATGGGACTCCTATTACAGAGAGAATTTTTATATGCAGCCAAGCCTCCGAGCTGTGAGTAACAAAAATAAGACAATATTTAGTTTTGACTTGAGTAAATTGTAAAAGGAGAACAGATATTTTTCTTTTTTTCTGAATGAACAAAACCCTTTTTTTTCTTACTGAGTAAGATAAAAGATGCTGAAACCTTTTATCTCTGATGAAGTTTCAAGATGTGTTAGAAAATTAAAGATGAAGAAATCTCTTTATTGTCATAGTCTCATATGCCATTTTTTCATTCCTTAAACTTTATTTTTAATAAGAGAAAATGTCTTTATTCTTCTGTTTTCAGAAACAATGACTGGAGACAATGTCTTCACATGAATACACTGATTCTGCTGTCAATTTAACTGGATTAGAAAGTGTCTTTGATGGTGACATGCTTTTGAGTTTAATCATCAGGGTATACAAGGACAGGAGCCACTGGAGGAGAGATTGTGAAAGAGATCAAGGTCTTCCTCAGCACCCACTGTTAGTCCCTGCCTTGTTGCCAGATATCATGAGATCTCTTCTTGCAACTCAGCCCAGCTCAGAACCCTGAAGTCAGAGTAATTTAAGAACTCAGTTAAATGAATTACATTAAGTATCAAGATTTCATTTTCCTGTGTTGTTGACTCCTCAATCTTCTCTGATTTTCCAGCTACCACCATTTTATCAGTCTCTTGGAATGACCCTTAAGTATTTGAAACTAAGTTGATTTCCCCATAACTCTCCCATTTCTGCTGGAATGTTTATTTGAGTCTTTGAAACTCAAAATTAGCTCTGTCTTCCTCCAGCCAGCTTCTTGCCTGACTACGAAAAACTATAATCACTTTCCCATGTTTCTCTGAAATTCTAAGGGATTATCATTTCTGCATTCACTAGGCTGCAAGCACAAGTGATGTCCTGTGATTTAGAAAACAAATACCCTTCAATCCCTAAGCATAAATCCATTTCAATTTTGTAAAAAAGTGTGGATGAATTGGTGTGTTTGCTAATAATAGCTCAGTTTATTTCCTATCCATGTCTTATTCACATGTTAAAGAATTGAATCTGAAACTCAGGTGTATGCTTTTTTTCCATTTAAACTGGATTTTTTTTTTTTTTTTCATTTTCATTCTCAATCTTACGGACTTTGCTCTCAGTTGACAGCAAATTAAGGCAAAAATTCAAATTTCTTCTCTAGTAGTATAGTGCCTGAGGTATTTGACTGCTAACCAGAAGGTTGGCTGTCCAAATCCACCAGCCACTCCTCAGAAAGAAGGTTGGGTAATCTACTTCCGTAGTGACACTGCCTCAGAAACCCAACTCAATGTCACATAACAACAACAACAACAGTATAAAACAACTGTTACTAAGTCCATTTTTACATAGAGCAGCCTTATAAGACAGAGTAGAACTGTCCCTTAGGTTTTCTAAGACCACAAATCTTTATGAAAGTAGACTAACCCATTTTTCTCCTGCAGAATAGCTGGTGGGTTTGAACCATCATCTTTCTAGTTAGCTACCAAAGGCTTTAACCCCTGTGCCACTAGAGATTCTTCTCTAGTATAGGGGAACATATTATTAGTGTTTATAGAAACTTTGTCATTCTCACATTCATTCAAATAAGACTATCTGTTCCAATAATTGTCAAGAGTCTTTTGGAATTTCCTTTTGCAAAAATAACTTTTGAAAAAATACCAGTCTCTGCTTTAATTAGTATAATGATAAATTGATAATTACTATTATCTTTTCAAAATGTCAGAAATGATAAAACCTTATATGGACTAGTTTAAAAAGTTGCTATCTACAAATTAATCTCAAATTAAAGGACATGTATCCCTTACTTTCTATTTCTGTTTTTTTTTTTTTTTTTTCCTCTCACTTTCACCTACTCAAAACTCCATCTTGGAATTTGGTAAAGCAACCTGGAATACCAGTCTTGATATTTTACTTGTTCTCTCATCTTTTAAATGTACTCAAACTCTCCAAGTTTCAGGGACCTTTGTTTTTTGTTGCTTTTGTCTGTGTTTGCTTACTTCTTTTTATTTGCTTCATTATAAATGCTAAATGAGGCAAAAGTAGAATCATTCATGGTAACAGATAAAACTCTAACCAACACTGCTGAGGAGTCAGTCACAACTCATAGTGACCCCTCCTTGGGTTTCTGAGGAAGTATCTCTACCAAAGTAGATTGCCCAGTCTTCCTTCCAAGGAGTGGCTGGTAGAAAGTGCTAAATGAAAATTGTTTCTTATCTCCATCTTTAATGGTGCCTCTCTTTTTGTTTTAATCACTACTTTATCTCTCATTCAGGACTCCTCTTTACTTTCTCTTCCATTTGCTCTCATTAATTTTTCAAATTACTTTTTTAAAAATCCTTACCACCACTCCCCATCCTATTGTCAATCTCCTTTCTTCCTCTTTTTCTCTCTCATCTTTTCCAGAAGGAAGTCTAACCTTTCTCCCTATGGTAAGTTTTCCAATATTAAGCATGCACTACAGCAGGATTTTAAATGCTGTCAAGGGTGATAAGCAACCTATTTGACCTCCCTGGTTAAATAGGAGAAAGCATAGGTGTGATATTTTTAAACTCACATCATAAATAGAGATTTGTTCTCCATTTAGAGAAGACTAAGTTTTCTGCTTTAAACAGTAAATTGAGGCAGTTATCAAGTCTGAAGGACTGATGAAAAGGGGAGTATTTGGGGAAATGCAATTTAGGAGATT
The DNA here is from genome assembly GCF_000298275.1 of Orycteropus afer afer. Lineage (NCBI taxonomy): Eukaryota > Metazoa > Chordata > Mammalia > Tubulidentata > Orycteropodidae > Orycteropus > Orycteropus afer. The sequence goes on along the minus strand of NW_006922115.1, from coordinate 126,752 downwards.
AATAGAAATGTTTATAGAAACTTCCTGGGCACTGGTTGCCTTTCACAAGGTAGTGAAAGAAACTTTTCAACTACAGAGAGAATTGAGGGACTACAGAGGCCCACAGGTATCTGACTGCTCGATTGACACTATCAGGAAACATGAATTGGGTATTGAAAGAAAATAAAAAGGTTTGAAATTACATGGAAATCAGACTATCAGGAAGGAAACTAAACTGAATTTAAGGGCAGAAAATAACCAAGAGCTCTGAAAGATGATGAGTCTGACTTTTGCAAGGTTTAACTTTTTGCTTCCATAAGGGCCTCGATGGGGTTGAGCTAGCAAGAAGTCAGGGAGTCTTCCCCTTTGCCTCAGTTGCCATGTGTAGGATAGATGATTCCAGCAGTGCCTTTTCCTTGGTGACTACATAGTGAGGTCTCCATGATTTTCTTGATTTGGTGGACACATCCAGCCTCAAAATATTCTCCTGATCTGCCTCATGTTGTGCACTCTCTTCATTATGTTTTAATTCCACATTGTGACAATTAAAAATAATTCAGCTAAAAACAAATGAGGTCATTGCTTAGAAACAAACCTGTTAAAATTAATCTTGTATGTGAACAATCATCTTTCATTTTCTCACTCATCAATTTAGTAGATTACTAAAAAGAGTACTTTTTACAGTTTTTGTTTAGTAGCAAAGCTTTTCCTCCTTTGACCACTTATTTGAGCATAAGAGATACCAAACAAAATGAACAACAACAACAAAAAAAACTCACTGCTGTCAAGTTGGATATGACTCATAGGGACCCGTCCTTGGGTTTCCCTGGCAGTATCACTATGAAAGTAGATTGTCCAACCTTCCTCCTGAGGAGGTGCTGGTGGGTTTGACCCGCCAGCCTTCTGGTTAGCAGTCAAATGCTTTAATCACTTTGCCACCAGAGCTCTGAATATAAGATATATGCATTATAAAAGAATTTAAGAAGGGGTGCAGAGTGGTGGAAAGTGTAGATTCTCCACTGTTTCCTCCCCTCCATAGTCCTTCTTCACAATGTGATTCCAATGTTATATCATTCAAATCTCTGAGGATCTATGTGTTGTTGATATATGCATATTTAATAAAGTCTGAAGGATATTTTTCTACTACTGTCAACCCCTTGGAGGGGGATTGGTTCAGAGATCCTGGATGGAGTGGAAGAACAATGTGGAACAAAACTCAAAATCATAAAAAAAGACCAAGTTTACTGGTCTGATAGAGCCTGGTGAAACCCCTGAGACTATGTCCTCTAGTTACCCTTCGGATCTGTAATTGAACTTACTCCTGTGGCTTCCAGCCAAACAATAGGCAGATATATGAGGTGAAAAATTACATCAGGTAGATAAACTCCTTGGAGTAATCCTAGGAGAACAGAAGGACAATGTTTGCACAGGGAGATAGCTTGGGAGATGGGAATGCATGGGAGGGGAGGAGGGAAGGACACAGAAAAGAGGTAACTAGTAGAAGTGGGACAAGAG
>NW_006922115.1:120489-125034 GCF_000298275.1 Orycteropus afer afer | reverse complement strand
TATATGAAGGCTGGCGGTTCAAACCCACCAGCCACTGCTTGGAAGGAAAGTTGGGCAATCTACTTCCATAGTGATGCTGCCTCGGAAACCCAAGGAGGGGTTGCTATGAGTTGGGTCCGATTTGATGGCACAGAACAACAATAACAACATATCAAAACCGTAGCTGTTGATTTGATTCCAACTCATAGTAGCCCCATGTAGTAGAGCATATAACTGATCTATAGAGCTTTCTTGGCTGCAATACTTAAAGCAGCAGAACACCAGATCTATCTTCTGTGATGGCACTGGGTTAGTTTGCACTGCTAACCTTAGTTTGCTCCCCTAAGGAGCTTCATTATTACTAATGGAGAATGCAAATTTTTGCTCCTCACAGGCACCATTATGTGAAAGAACAGAAAGAATACTTTGTTCAATCTGTTAGCAGTTTACCAGAATAATAATAAGAAAGATGGTATAAAAATGAGGGAAAAAGTACTTTTTCACCTTTTGCTTGAATGTGAGTCTTGCTACCTTACGTCCATAGTTGCTCAAAAGTTAAAAGAAAAGAAATAAAATTATCATCCCTCACATATTTCTGGTCAAGCATCCCAGAGGACTACTTCTTGTTTTGCTGCCCGTGAATAATAGTCTGATGGTGAGGGCAACTGGCTTGTGTTTTATTTTATTGTACTTCTGTAAAGCAATTTTGTCTCCGATTGAACATTTTGTTTCTTCTATATTAAATTTCATGATTGTTCTTTCACCTCAGGTACTTAGAGTAGCAGCACTTATATTTTTGGAGAGCACGTTTTCTGCAATGTAAGTGCTTATCATAAAGAAACTCATGCTCTTCAGCAATAGGAATCCATGAGAGATAAGCTGGTAATGGGCACTTAGACCTTGCAAGGGCAGATTTCAGACACTTGTAGAATAGAGAAAAAAAGAAAGAGGAAAAGAGGGTGAGCTGACAAATGCATAGCAGATCAATGTGATGCTTAGTCCATGTGACAGAAGGGTCAAACCTTTGTGGCTAAGATGTGATTGATAGTGGACTTCCTGTCTGTGAACAGTCATTATATGGAGAATGAATCTGAACAGTGCTGAAGATGGATGCAAAGGACACATGCTAAAAGTGAGTGTAATAGATTTAAGGCCAAGTTCAACTGTCATATTTTCCATCAAGTCCTCTGACAATATCAGCTCTCACTGCTCTTCCTCTTCAGTGAACTTATATAGTATTTCTTTCAGTGAAAAATAATTTAACATTCATTCCTTTTTTTTTCCTATTATTCACGCTTATTCTAATACTTTGCAATACTGAATGTTAATGGTTTAAGTGATTATATCTTTCCTTAAGTAGTCTGAAGAATGTATATGAGAGTCCAGCAGTGTGTGAGGTTTCCAGTTTCTTCACACCTTTGCCAGCATTTGTTGTTTTCTGTTTTTTTTTTTTTTTTTTGAACTTTGCTATTAATGCTTGGGTAAAATAATATCTCATTATTGTTTTGTTTTGCAGCTCTCTAATGGCCAATTAATGCAAGCATTTCTTCATATGTGTCTTGGCTACCTACATGTCCCCTTCAGTGAAATGTCTCTTCATGTCCTCTATTTTTCTTTTGGATTGTTTGTCTCTTTAAGTAGCTCTGGTGCTCATTGGTTAAAGCATTTGGTTTCTACCAAAAGCTCAGTGATTCAAACCCACTAACTGCTCCTGGAGAGGAAAATGAACCAGTCTGCTTCCATAAAGATTTGCAGTCTTGGAAACTTTATGAAGCAGTTCTACTTTGTACTCTAGATTCACTATGATTTAGAATCAACCCAAAGGCAGTGGGTTTCAGATATTTGTCTTCTTGTTATTAATGTGTTGAAGTTCTCTATAAATTTCAGAGATTAGCACCTTGTCCAATATGTGGTTGCCCAAATTTTTTCCCCAGTTTATGGTTTCTTCATTTACTCTTTTGATAAAACTTTTGATGCCCTTAAGTTTTAATTTTTAGAAGATCACAGGCATCTCTTTTGTCTTCTGGTGCTAATCCATTTTAATTTATGTTCAATAGTGAATTTATGTCATGTATTAGGGCCCCTAAGTTGGTTCCTACTTTTTATTTTATGTTCTTTATAGTCTTAGGTTTTACGTGTAGGTCCTTGATTCATCCTGAGTTCATTTTTATATATCATGTGAGATACGGATCCTATTTCATTTATCTGCAAATTAATGTCCAGTTTTTCCAGCATCATCTTTTAAAGAGATAATTTCTTCTTCATTTAATGAGTTTTAGCCCTATGTCAATGATCTATCTGTAGGGGATGAATTCACTTCTTAGTTCTAAATTCTGTTCTATTGGTCTATGTGTCTCTTGTACCAGTATTAGGTTGTTTTCACTACAAAGCTGGTTGTGTAGTAGGTTTTAAGATCATGAAATGTGAGAACACCTAGATTCTTCTTCTTTAGTAGTGCTTGATTTATACAGCGTTCATCCTTTTCATATAAAGTTGGTGGTTATTTGTTCCATCTAATTAAAGAATGATAATAGAATCTTCAATTCTGATGCTGGATCAGAATTGGATTACATATGTAGAAACCTTTGGGTGATACTGACATTTTCATAATGTTTAGTCTTCCTATCCCTGAGCATGGTATATTCCTGCATTTATGTATGGCTCTTCTGGTTTCTTGTAAAAGTGTTTTGTGTTTTTCTTTGTATTTTGTGTTTCTGGTTAGATTTATTTATTCCTAAGCACTTCACCTTTTGCATGGTTATTGTGAATAGTATTGTTTTCTTGACTTCCTTTTTGGAGTTCTCTTTGTTAGTGTAAAGGAATACAATTGACTATTTGTGTGTGTGTGTGTGTTGATCTTGTATCCTTTGTATTCAACTACTTTGCTGAATCTTTCAATCAATTCCAGTAATTTCCTGATGAGTCTTTTTGATTTTCTATGTATAGGATAATATCATACACAAGCAGAGATTATTTTACTTCTTTGCCAATTTGAATGCCTTTTTCTCCCTTTTCTTGCCTTATTGCTCTGGCTAGGCCCTCCAATATAATATGGAATGGGAGTAGTGATAAAGGTTATCCTTACCTGGTACCAGTTCCTAAGGGGAAACTTCCAGTCTCTCACCTTTGAGACTAATGGTGTTTTGTATTTTGCCCTTAAGTATGCTGAAGAATTTTCCTTCTGTTCCTACTTTATTCATCATTTTTATCAGGAATTTGTGTTGGATATTGTCAAATCCTATTCTGTGTCAATTGATAAAATAATGTGTTTCTTTTCTTATGTTTTATTCACATGATGAATGACATTTATTATTTTTCTAATGATGCATCTCATTGCATACTTGTTATGAATTCCACTTAGTCATGATACACAATTTTGAATATTCAAAGAACTTACTTCTAGTCTTATTGATTGTATCTATTTGTTTTCTATTTCCATTATTTTTGCTTAAAATTTTATTATTTGCTTTCTTCCTCACTAGCCTGTCCTCAGAAGATTGGGCAATCTACTTCTGTACAGATATCGCCTTGGAAACCCAGGGAAGGGTTGCTATGAGTCAAATCGACTCGATGGCAGTACGTTTGAGGGTTTTTTTGGTTTTCTTTGCAAGTATGGATATTTACTATAGTGATATTCTTTTGGTCAATAGACTCTTTAATCATTATATAATGCCTTTCTTTGTCTATTATGCTTGTTTTTGCCTTAAATTATCTTTGATAAGAAATTAATATTGCCACTACTTTTCTTTTTTTTGATTGCCATTTGATGGACATATTTTTTTTCCAACCTTTGATTTTTAATGTATTTTTGACTGTATGTCTAAAGTTTCCCTCCCTCTCTCTTTTGTTTAATTGTGATTTGGGTGAAACTTTACAGAACAAAATGGTTTTCCATTTAGCAATCCATACACATTGTATTTTGTGACATTCACTGCAATAACCACAATCCAACAACATTCTTCCCACTTATTCCTATGCCCATTCTTTCCTTTCATCCTTCCTTCACATCCTCTTCTGCCTTCCTAACTCTATCCCTAGGCAAATGCTGCCCTCTTGGTCTCATAGGATTGATTGTTCTAGTAAGAGCATTACTTCCTGGTATTATTGTTCACCCTATAGGCCTGTGTGTCAATTGGCTGAAAGGTAAGCCATGAGAGTATCGTTTAGTTTCCAGCTTGAAGGATGTTTAAGGACCATAATCTTGGGGATTCCACCAGTATTCATCTGATCAGTAAGCCTGGTGTTTTTTTATACTTTTGAGTTTTGTATTTTTTCCCACTCTATCCAGTACCTCCTACTGTGATTCCTTTCAGAGCAATCTGCAGCGGTAGCCAGAGTCCCTCTAGTTCTGCTCTCACAATCATGGAGACCGAGGTTTGCATGGTGATTAATTGTTTTGACTAAGTGTTTTCTGGGAGCTCTGGTAGTGTAGTGCCTAAAGCACTTGATTGCTAATCAGAAGGCTGGTGGTTCAAACCTACCAGCCACTCCTTGGAAGGAAGGTTGGGCAATCCTACTTCCATAGTGATACTGCCTCAAAAACCCAAGGAGGGGTCACTATGAGTC
>NW_006922115.1:95709-103340 GCF_000298275.1 Orycteropus afer afer | reverse complement strand
ACATTGACCAAGAGGAGGTCATTTGAACAGAACAAGGGGATACTGAATGTTTTAAAATCAGGAAATGAATTATGAGAGTTGTATCCTTTCACCATCCTTTTTAGATCTGTATGCTGATCACATAATCTGAGAATCTGGACTATATGATGAAGACCATGTCATCCAGAATTGAGGAAGACTCATTAACAACATGCAATATGCAAATGGAAAAACTTTGCTTGCTGAAAATGAAGACTTGAAGCACTTACTGATGAAGAACAAAGTATGAACCTCAACCTCAAGAAAACAAAAATCCATACAATTGGACCAAAATACAACATAATGATAAATGGAGACACAGTTGAATGTGTCTAGGATTTCATTTTGTGTTGGATCAGCAGTTGATGAACATGAAAGCAGCAGTTACTAAATCAAACAACAGAATGAGTTGGACAAATCTGCTGCAAAAGAATTTTTAAAAATATTTTAGAGCAAAGATGTTACTCTGCAGTCTAAGGTGCACCTGAGTAAAGCCATGATATTTTCAATAGCCTCATGTGCATGTGAGAAATGAACAATGAATAGGAAAGACCATAGGAAGCTTCATGCACATAAATTGTGATGTTGGTGCTAAATATTGATTGTACCATGGACTGCTAGAAGAATGTACAAATATGTCTTGGAAGAAGTTTAACTTGAATGCTCCTTAGAAACAAGACTGGCCAGACTTTGTCTCACATACTTTGGTTATGTTGTCAGAAGGGACCAGTCCCTGGAGAATGATATCATGCTAAGCAGAGGATCAGTGGAAAGGGGGACGATCCTCAATGAAATGAATTAACACAGTGGTTGCAAAAATGGGTTCAAGTGTGGCAAGTATGATGATGGTGCCGAACAGTGCAGTGTTTCATTCTATTGTATATAGGGTTGCTATGAGTCAAAAATGACTTGACGAAAACTAGCAACTCTTATGGTGGAGCCATATATTTCTCTTTTCAATTCTGTTTACATTTTATTTATCTATTGTGGAGCTTTTTCATTGAACATATAGATACTTATTTCAGTTATGTCCTCTTGTTGGATTGACTCTTGAATCATTAGATAGTGTCCTTCCTTGTTACTTTTGGTGGTTTTGTCTCTATTTTATTGAAATTAATATTGGCACTCATGTTCTTTTTTACTTCCCATCACTTGTTATATAGTTTTCTATACTCTGACTTTTACTTTAACTTTGTCTTGGTGTCTAATGTGTGTCTCTTGTAGACAGAATATTGATGGGTCATGCTTTCTTATCCATTCTCCTACTCTCTGTCTCTTGACTGGTGCATTTAGTCCATTTACATTCAGTATAATTTTCTTATCGAGAGGTCTGAATCTATTGTTGTCATAGTCATGTGAGTTTTTTTGTGGTGTTCATTAATTTTTTGTTCAATATTTTTTTTCTGTGCTGAGCTCATTTTGTTTATGGATTTTCTTATCATTTCCTTCATTGCTATTGTTTTGGTGTTTACTCTAATTTATATTTTCCTTTTTTTAATTTTGGTAAAAGTTTTATTAACTTTCTTTGAGGTTAAGTAGTAATTCATTCTTTTTTTATGATTTGAAGTTTGCAGTCAAGAAGAAATTATAGTGGTATTGTATTTATTTGTTAATTTATGTTGATTTCTTTCACCAATAATTTTTCTTTTGTTCTGATTTCATGTATCCAGGCAGCAGGGCAAGTGTTTCACTTTGGTCACCAGTTAGCAATATTTGAGCACTCAGCACCTGTCTCAGCATGGATTTCATAGAGGTGAGGTTGTGGAGAGATTCTCTGATCGCTGATAATGCATAGGAACTGCAGGCTAAGCAGATTTTTGCTGTGTGTCTCATCATCCAGTACTGCTGGAGTAGGTGGTGGCACTTGCTCAGTGAGTGTGGCAGCAGTTATGGGTGATTACAGCTGGGTAGGAACACTGGTTCCAACCTGCTGTGGAATGATAGAATGAAAAAAAAAAAAAGGAGGGGAAGAGAGAGGGAAAATGGGAAAAGAAAAAAATGGGGGGAGAGAGGAGAACTAGGAATATTGATAAAACAGGAAAAAGACAATAAAAAAAGAAGAAAACTAAGAGTAACAAATAAAAAACAAATATATCACAGACTGATGCAAGTAATAGCTGCCAAATGTGGCTGCAATGGAAATGTGACACTTGCTCCATGGAAGAACAATGCACTGAACAAGGAGGTCAGGGACATCATTATTGAATGCAGATGTGTTGGAGGTACTCACTCAGCTGGATTAAAAAAAAAAAAGTAGAAGGAAAATATAGGTGGCAGTGTGGAAGAAAAAGAAATAAGAAAAACACGTATGGGAGACAGAAGGATGAGCAGAAGAGGAGAAAGAAAAAGAGAAAGGAGAGAAACAAAACAAAACATAAAACTGGTGCAAGTGTTAACTGCTAAACAGAGCTGCTGCAGGAACATGGGGTTCACTCCAGGAGAGTTCATGATTCCATCGAGTGGGACCATAGGAAGAATGTTGCTGAACCCAAAATGGGTTGTAGGAGGGATAAAATAAAAAAAAGTTAATTAATTTGGTTAATTAAAGGTTTAGGAGGAAAAAAACAAGCAATAATAATAATAATAAAAAGACAGATGGAGAAAATTAGCAAGAGAAGAGAGAACTAAGAAAAAAGAAAAAGGTAAGGGAAAAATTAATAAAGTGTTGTCAAGAGTGCCAGCCACCAAACAAGGCTCAGAAAGAATGTGGAACTCACTCTGCCAGAGCACACAACTATGACTGGGGAGGGGTAGGGACAGGCTGCTAACTTTGTGGACATGAAAGCTCTTGCTCTTCAGGAAAGATGAAATAACAGAAGAGCTAAGCAAAAGATGAGAACTCTGTTAGCACAGTGCCTAAGGCACTTGTCTGCTAACCAGAAGGTTGATGGTTCAAACCCACCAGCCACTCCTCGGAAGAAAGGTTGGGCAATCTACTTCTGTAGTGATACTGCCTCGGAAACCTAAGGCAGGGTCGCTATGAGTCAGGTCTGACTCGACAGCACATAACAACAAGAAGCAAAAGATAAAGTAAAAAAAAAAAAAAAATGGCACAGCACTGGCAATGGGTGAGTCTCACTGACTACCATGTGAGTGGAGTCTAGAGGAGGGCCACACCTCTAGACACTGGGAAGTTGTATAAAATAAGGAGGAGAAAACATTTATATAGTTGCCTAATCCTCGGAAGGAAGGTTGGGCAATCCTACTTCCGTAGTGATAACTGTCTCGGAAACCCAAGGAGGGATCGCTATGAGTCGGGGCCGACTCGACGGCACTTAACAACAACAACAACAACAACTAATCACCAGTGTAGGTGCTGGTGCAGTCCTGGACAAATGGAGCTGGTTATCACGATTCTACTCTGATCAGAACACTTTTTCCACTAACACAAAATGACCTCACTGTACTGGCTGGCAATTTACTAATCTTTGATCCTTATTTTCACTCAGTCTTTTCTTACTATCAGTTTTTGACACACCTCTTTATCCTTTCCTTTGAAGTTCTGGGATCCAGGACTGTCTTATATAACCATTTCCCTTTTTTATTGAGTCTTTGTTATAGAAAATCTGGATAGTGTATCTCCCCAGTCTGCCACCTAGGAATCTCCTAAGGTTTGTTGCTTTTGATGGGTCATATTTTCTTATCCATTCTACTATTCTCTATGTCTTGACTGATAAATTTAATCCATTTACGTTCATTGCAATTATCAACAAGTGTGAATTTTTTGTTGTCATTTTGTTAGGTTTATGGGTGTGTGTGTGCATGTGGTGCTGATGATTTCTTTGTTCCATATAATGTTCAGAGCTAAGCTTGTTTTGTTTATAAATTTTCTTATAATTTCCATCATTAATATTGTTCTAGTATTTATAAAATATTTATAAATTTTCTCTTTTATTGTGGTGAGTTTTTTTTTTGTTTTGTTTTGTTTTGTTTTTCCCTTTGATGTACTCTTTATTATTTTCTTCCTAAGTTTGAAACAACCCTTTCTATCTTGAAACTGTCTTGACTTTCTCTCTGGAAGTTCTTTAACTACACTATTTATTCCTTTTTTTTTCTTTGTCATTGTCCTCATTTACACATTGATGTCTCTGGTCACTTATTTTCAGTCTTGACAGTTTAATTTAATTTGAATCTTTCTATATGTGGGTTAGAATCTTTCTATACGTGGGTGATATTATCATGTGTGTTAATCTCAGCTTTTTATCTGTCTTTGTTAATTCTGTTTTAGAAGGATTCCCTTTAACATCTCTTGTAAGGCTGGAAAGTTTTTATAAATTCCCTTAATTTCTGTTTATCTGAAAATGTTCTAATTTCACTGTCATATTTGAGGGACAATTTTGCTGCATATACAATTCTTGATAATTTTTTTTTTTTTCAAGATGCTATCAGGATTCTTTCTTTGAAGTTTGATTTTGATATATCTTGTTGATTATCTTTTGGGTTCTTTGCAGTTTGGGGTTTGTTGAATACATATTTTTTTTTTATCTTTCATCATATTAGAGAAATTTCCTTCCTCTTTCTGCTCTAGAGTTACAGTCACACATAAGTTATACCTCTTCAGGGTGTGCCACGTAAATCATAGGTTTCTTCATTACTTTTTGTTGTTCTATTTTTCTGATTGTTTCTCTAATAGAGTAGTATTCAGAGGATTGTCTTCAATATTGCTAATTCCAATGTCTTTTCTTTCTCAGAAAGGATTTCTGGATATGTATTTTGGTCAATTGTTTTTACTATTATTGATGATTGTATGTCAGAGTGTTTTTCCCAGGTTTTTATATTTCTTTCAAGTGTTTTACATCTGAGCTAGTCAGGCTGGTATGCTACTCTATTCACTAGTTTGCAACACCTTGGGATCTACCATTTTTTCCTGGTGGATGTGGTCTAGGATGAGACTGTGTGCACTGTTCTCTGTTAATGTAGAGTAGTTGAGGGAATGTTGATGTGTAGTTAAGGTTGTATGTCAACTTGGCTGGGCCTAGTTTTTGTGTGGATAGGCAGCTGGTAGTAGTTATTTGCTATGAGGAGACTTGCAATCAACCACATGTTGGAATCTTCTGTAAACAGCTGAGAAGGTGCTTTAGTGATGTGGTTTGCTTCCTGCATATAAAGAGAAGCTTTGGAGCTAGTCTGCAGCTTTGGGACATGCTTGAACCTTGCATGTAGCCAAGTCATTGTTCAGCAACCTGCCATGTCCTGCCAATCTGGGGACTTCTTCTGGACTTGAATTAGTGACCTGTCATGTTGTCTGTTAATATTGGGACTGTGCCTTTTTATTTGTCAACCTTGGGTTTGTCAACTTCATCAGCAAGCATCTGCATGAGTGAAGAAAAGCCTTCAGCTTCAGTAGGCCAGTAGCAAGAGGATGAGGGGTTTTTATCCAGCCCCTAGTGCCTGGTACATTGAACTCAGACTTCTAGCCTCCAAGATTGTAAGAGAATAAACTTCTTCTTGTTAAAACCATCCTATTTGTTGTATATTCCTGTCAGAGTAGCACTAAGCAAAACAGTTAGGTTGGTATTGTTCATCTTCTACTGATTATCCCGTGGCACAGGTGCAAGTAGTGGCCCTTGTCCAGTGGGTTGGGCTGCAGGAGGTGTGGATGTGGTTGGGTAGTGCAGGCAAGGTTGCTTAATCTCTTCTGGTGGGACAAAAATAAATAAATAAATAGATAGATAAATAGATATATTTTTCTTTTAAAAAAAGGAAGGAATATAAAAATACAAGCAATGCAACAAAAAAGAAACATAACAAAAGAAGAGGAAAATTAAACAACAACAGCTCCAAAAAGAGGAAAGATAATTGAAAGATAAAAGGGAAGTATAAAAAGAAAAAAGAAAACAAAAATTGAGGAGAAGAAAAGAACAAGAGAGAAGAAATGGTAAAGAAATAATAGGAAAAATGCAAAAAAGAGAAATAGCAGGCATGAAAAAAAGAAAAGAAAGGATAAGAACAAAAAAAGCAAGATAAGAGAATGAAAAGAAATGGACAAAAAGAAATAAATGAAAAACTGGGAGTAAGATACCTGGGTGGGGTTCCTGGTGAATGTACAAGCAGCAGGGGGAAAGGTTCCAGAAGCAGTTCCTGTCAGTCTAAGGATGGTTAGGGACAGGATGCCCTGGATGCAGAAGGTGTTCTTTCTGGCCCAGAATGTGACTGGGGACAAGGCACCTGGTCGCAGAACAACTTCTAGTCTAATAGGTGGGTGGGGTTGGAGATGGCCACATCTGGTCAGAGGGAATAATATAAATGTTACAACTTTCTGGTCACCAGCTACAAGTGTTTGTGCCTGTGTAGTTCTAGACAAAGAGAGCCAATTATCAGGCTGCTGCTCTAATTGGAGGAGCTCTGTAGCATAGTGGCTAAGGCACTTGACTGCTAACCAGAAGGCTGGCGGTTCAAACCCACCAGCCACTCCTCGGAAGGAAGGTTGGGCAATCCTACTTCCGTAGTGATACTGCCTCAGAAACCCAAGCAGGGGTCGCTATGAGTTGGGGCCGGCTCAACGGCACATAACAACCACAACAACAACAGCTCTAATTGGAATGCTGGTTTCAAAATTGTCATGCTGACAAGCCAGTTGACAGCTAACAACTCCATCTGTGCCCTTGTTCACTGATTTCATTCAGTTTCTTCCAGTTGTAATTTGATCCATTTCTTTTTCCTTTATTTCAAACTCAGGGTCCAGGATTATTATTTGTATCCATTTCATTTGATTTCTCATTTCTTTGTTGTAGAGGATCTAGGTAGCTTGTCTCCCTATTCCACCACCTTACAGAAACATTAAAAATTTTTCTTATTTATGAAAGTCATTCAACTCTTTTTCCAATACAATTGTCTCAAAAATCATACTAAAATTTGACTACTTTGGAAAGGTTCCAGTAAGATGGCAGAATAGGCGGACAAACTGTACAGACCGTCTTCAACAAAGAGGAACAAATTAACACAGATACAGAAGATAATCCTGGAGTCCTGAGCTTTGAAAAGAAGGATGCAAAAGTGGACTAAACTCCAACTACTAGAAGAACCTGCATGGAAACACTAAAAGGAGACATACAGCACTGCAGACTATTACAATCCTGACTGCACAGACAGGTTGGATATTGCCAAGTGTTGTTAGGAAAAAAGAATTAAACTAAGACTTGGCCCTGGTAGGCAGGGGCTGCACAGAGGACTGCACTGGTGAGTGGTGAATAAAAGGGAAGCAGTAAAGAGGGATATGGGCTGAGCTGTGGACTTTTAGCTGTCTAGAGAGCACAGCCATTTTGAATGTTTACAACAGTTTGGCTATGTTGGATATTTAGAGCCATAATGTCTCTCAGATTTCAGGGCCATAAGAATAGGTTCCACTTTCCCAAGAATACAAAGACATTCCAGACACTGAGGACTAGAAAGGTGCAACATTCACTTTGTTACTCTTATACACACCGTCTTGGTGAATGAAGGTGTAGCCACCCCTCATTTCTATCCACATTCTAGCTCAGCAGGAATTCCCTCCCACTCTGTATGCTCTGATGGAGCTTGGGTGCCTTGCCCCATCCTCCCCAGATTTTTTTTTTCCCTTTTTTGTTTACTTTTGTCCTTATTAATTTTTACTATTTTTTTTCATTATTATT
>NW_006922115.1:93048-94750 GCF_000298275.1 Orycteropus afer afer | reverse complement strand
TACAGGTAGAAATCCAGAAGATTAATACTAAATTGTCAGAAATAGATAACACATTGAAAGGGAAAAGGAGTAGAATTGTATCAATGGAAGACAGAATTAATGAGATTGAAGACAAATACCTGAATACTTCTTTGGACAGTTATCGATCAGAAAAAAGAACAAAACAAAATGGAGAAAGCCTAAGATTCACGTGGAATACCATCAAAAGTAATAACCTACATGCAATGAGAATTCCAAAATAGGAAGAGAAAAATAAAACCACTGAGAAACCTGTCCAAGATTTGTTGGATGAGAATTCCTCTAATATGATGAAAGATGACAATATATCCATTCAGGAAATCCAACAAACCCCAAACAAAATTGTCTTCAAAAGAAAATCACCAAGACATACCAAATAAACCAAACTCACTGTTGTTGATTTGGATCCAAGACATATCATTATCAAATTCACCAAAACCAAAGACAAAGAAAGGTTCCTGAAAGCAGCATAGGAAAAACAAAATGTTACCTACAAAAGGCAACCAATAAGACTAAGGTCTGATTTCTCAGCTGAAACCAAGCAGGTGAGAAGGCAATAGAATGGTATATATAAAAACCTGAAACAGAAAATTTTCCAACCAAGAATTAGATACCCATCAAAATTGTCCTTTAAATATAATACTAAAATTAAGAGATTTCCAGATAAGAAGACATTAAGGGAATTTGTTAAGACCAGACCACTTTATAAGACATACTAAAGGGAGTCTTTTGATCAGAGAGCCAATAATAGCAAACAACAATTGACCATTAATACACACAGTGATATAACCTAAAAACCAACCCAGTTGTGGAAGTATCCAAAATAAAATAAGGTTACAAGGTTGTAAATCGGGAACCAGAGGCATCGTTTGGCCAATGAGGACAACTACAAACCAAAAAGAGAGAAAAAATAGTGGAGTTACAGAATTTCTAAATGGTGAGAAAGTCAACAGAGTTACAAGATAGAATGGACTGTTCTAAACTCAGGGAGGAAATTATAAATCACAGGATAACCTCAAAGAAAAATGATAAACTTTCACATCACAATAAAAAAGAGCACAAGACCAAATATTTAGCAAATACTAAAACAATAGCAACAAAGGACATGATAACACGATTCATAAACAAAATGATCTCAGCACAGAAAATAATATGGAACAAAGAAACCAGGAACACCATGAATAAACACATAATAAAAATCACAACAGCAAATTCAATAATTACACTGAATGTCAGTGCATTAAATATACCACTCAAGAGACAGAGAGTTACAAACTGAACAAGAAAACATAACTGATCAATAGATGGTCTACAAGAGATACACCTTAGAGACAAAGACAAAAATAGACTACAAATTAAGTTAGAAAAAGATATATCAAGCAAACAGAGACAAGAAAAGACATTATATGACATTATATGATTGACCCTTTGATCAATCAAAGAAGATATAACCATAATAAATATATATGGGCCAAATGAAAAAGCCTCAAATTACATAAATCAGACTTTAATAGAATTGAAAAGAGAAATAGATAACTCCACAATCATAGTAGGAGATCTTAATACACCACTTTCAATGAAAGACAGAACAACTGGAAAGAAACTCAACAAAGATGCAAAAGAACTAAACAATACAATCCATCAGCTTGATCTGACAGACATCTACAGAGCTCTTCACCCAACA
>NW_006922115.1:82415-92381 GCF_000298275.1 Orycteropus afer afer | reverse complement strand
TTTTTTTGAAAAGATCAATAAAATTGACAAACTGCTGGCAAACTTAACAAAGGAAAAGAAGGAGATAATTCAAATAACACAGACAAGAAATGAATTGGACAAAATCACAACAGAACCAATTGAAATGATAATAAAAAAATTATATCAGGATACTATGAAGAACTGTATTTCAATAAATTTGAAAATCTGGAAAAAATGGACAGATTTCTAGAAACACACCACTTACCTAAACTAACAAAGATGGAGGTAGAAAAGTTGAACAGGCCCATAACAAAGAAGAAATTGAACAGGTCATAAAAATTTTACGAATGAAATAAAGTCCTGGAACAGATGGTTACACAGGAGAATTCTACCAAACATTCAGAGAAGAACTTACACCAATCCTACTCAAACTATTGCAGATCATACAAAAGGATCGATTCCTCCCTAATTCATTTTGTGAGGCAAGGATAACCTTGATACCAAAACTAGGCAAAGACATTACTCAAGAGGAAAACTACAGACCAATATCCCTCATGAATATTGATGCAAAAATCTTCAGTAAAATCGTAGCCAATAGCCTCCAAGAACATATCAAAAAAATAATTCATATGACCAAGTGGAGTTCATATCAGGTATTCAAGGATGGTTCAACATTAGAAAAACAATCAGTTTCATCCACCACAGAGATAAAAACAAAGGAAAAGGACCCATGATCCTATCCATCAATGCAGAAAAGGCATTTGATAAAATCCAACACCCATTCCTGATCAAAGCTCTCCACAAATTAGGAATAGAAGGGACATTAAAAAAAAAAAAAAAAAAACACTGCTGTCAAATGGGATCTGACTCATAGCAACCCCTCCTTCGGTTTCCAAGGCCATATCACTAAGGAAGGAGATTTCCTAACCTTCCTTCTGAGGAGTGGCTGGTGGATTTGAACTGCCAGCCTTCTAGTTAGCAGTCAAATACCTTAGACACTATGCCACGAGAGCTCCTCAGAAGGAACATTACTCAACAAAATAAATGACATATATGCAAAACCAAAAGCCAACATTACTCTCAATGGAGAGAAACTGAAACCATTCCACTTGCAAATAAGAATGAGACAAGGGTGCCCTCTATCACCACTTCTACTCAACATTATATTGGAAGCCCTAGTCAGGGCAATAAGACAAGAAAGGGATATCAAAGAGACCCAAATTGGTAAGGAAGAAGTCAAACTATCTCTATTTGCTGATATGATCCTATACCTAATAAACCCAAGAAACTAAGGCAAAAATCTACTGAAATTAATTGAGAGATTTAGTATCATGGCAGGACACAAGATCAACATCCAAAAATCAATTCGATTTCTCTACATCAGCAAAGAGATTGCTAAAAATGAAATCAATACCATTTACAATAGCTACTAAGAAATAAAATACTTGGGAATAAATCTCACTGGGGACATGAAAGACTTGTACAAAGAAAACTACAAATCACTACTTCAGGAAACCATAAGAGATCTACTTAAATGGAAGACTATATCATGCTCATGGATAGGAAGATTGAACACTGTGAAAATGCCAATTCTACCCAAAGCAATATATACATTCAGTACATTCCCAATCCAGATCCCATCAACATTCTTTAAGGGTACTGAAAAACCAATCACTAACTTTATATGGAAAAGAAAGAAACCTCAAATAAGCAAAGCAGTATCTGGTGGCATGGTGCCAAAGGCATTTGACTGCTAATCAGCAGTCTGGTGGGTGGTTCAAATCCTTCAGCCACTATTCAGTAGGAAGATTAGGCAATCAACTTCCGTGGTGATACCACCTTGGAAATCCAAGGAGGGTTTGCTATGAGTCGGAGCTGACTCGACAGCAGTGATTTTGGTTTTTTGGATTGAAAAAGAAAAAAAAAAGTAGGAGGTCTCACACTCCTGGATCTGAAAACCTACTATACAGCCACAGTAGTCAAAGCTGCCTAGTGTTGGTACAATGACAGACACATAGATAAATGGAATAGAATTGAGAACCCAGAAATAGATTCATCAAGCATAACCCAAAATGCAGAAACAATACAAGACAAAATAGATGAATGGGACCTTCTAAAAATTTAAAATTTTATGTGCTTCCAAAAACGTCTCCAAAAGAGTAAAAAGAGAACATACAGATTGGGGAATGATATTTGGCAACGTCATGTCTGACAAGGGACTTATCTCTTGAATTTATAGAAAACTCCAACACCTCAACAACATAAAGACAAATAATTCAATCAAAAAATGTGCAAAACACAAGAATAGATAAATCACCAAAGAGGATATTTAGGCGGCCAGCAAACACATGGAGAAATGTTCACAATCATTAGCCCCTAGAGATATGCAAATCAAAACAATGAGATACCATCTTGTCCCAGCACTAGTAACAAAGTTTGAAAAGACAGAAAATACCAAATGCTGACAAGGGTGTGGAGAGATTGGGATTTTCATACATTGCTGGTGGGACTGTGAAATGATACAACCATTGTGGAAAGCAGTATGGTGATTACTTAAAAAGTTGGAATTAGAAAGACCATTAGACCTAGCCATTGCATTGCTAGGTATATAACTAAAGAAGTGAGAGCCAGGACAAGAACAGATATATGCACACCCATGTTAACTGCAGCACTATTTACAATAGCAAAAAGATGGAAACAACCTAGGTGTCCATCAACAGAAGAATGGATTAGCAAACTATGGTACATACACACAGTTGAATACTATGCGACCCTAAAGGGTAATGTAGAATCTGAAAAACATTGTATAACATGGATGAACTTGAAGGCTATTATGCTAAGTGAAATAAGTCATTAAAAAAGGACAAATATTGTATTTGTCCATTACTGTAAAAAGTGAAGGGAAGGTTTATATATGGAAAGAAATTTTTCTTTGTTGGTTACCAGGGGTGGAATGGGAGGAAACAGAACACTGCTAGATAGGTAGAAACAAGTATAAATTTGAGTGAAGGGAAGGGCAATGTACCAAATGTGAATGATCAACATGGTGGCATTGAGGAAGAGGAAGATATAAAGAGGTGCAAGGGAGGTAGAGACAACAAAGATGAATCATTTTGCACATACAATAATGCATTGTCAATGATGGAAAAAAATAATTTATGGGTGGATAGATGGGGGAGTGGCTAAGGCACTTGACTGCTAACCAGAAGGCTGGCGGTTCAAATCCACCAGCCACTCCTCGGAAGGATGGTTGGGCAATCCTACTTCCGTAGTGATACTGCCTCGGAAACCCAGGGAGGGGTCGCTATGAGTCAGGGCTGACTCGATGGCACATAACAACAACAACAACAAAGATGTGTGGACGGGCTGAACAATTAGTTATGTCTATTCGGGGGAGAGTGTGGCCATTACCATGTATAGGGTTGACTGACAATGTTTTTACAAGTGTATTTGTATGTTCTGTAAGAATTCCTAGGTATTTAGTAGAGCTGACAAAGGACAGGGTTGTAGTCACTCCTTGACCACAGCCAGCTACCCAGAAGGAGCAAGTAGTTGGACCCGTAGGTTCGAGACATGGTCTCAGGGGACATGAAGCTCAATTGGCATAGTATACTACACAAAAACATTGTTCCACATCCTGCTTCAGTGAGTAGCAACTGGGATCTTAAAAGTTTGTGAGCACTATCTAGATACAATGATGGATTGCATTTGCTCTTGTTCAGAGCAAAGAAGAATGAAGAAAACCAAAAACGCATGGAAACAATTAGTCAAAAGGACTGGTACACAGCATGATCCTCAGCCTATATGACTATGAGACCAGAAGAACTAGATGGTGTGTGGCTACTACTGTCGACCACTCGAGGGGGGTTTATGTAGGAGACCCTAGATAGAGTAGGAGAATAAAACAATGTGGAACAAAACTCAAGATTATCCAAAAAAAAAAAAAAAAAGATTTTGGTTTGATGATCTGATAGAGTTTGGTGAAATCTCTGAGACAATGGTCCCTAGCTGCCCTTCAGATCTGGAATTGAACCCATTCCTGTGGCTTTCAGCCAAAAAAAATGCAGGCATATAATCTGAACATTTACATTAGGTAGATACACTCCTCCTCAGCACATAACAACAACAACAACAGATACACTTCTTGGAGAGACCAATCATGGGAGAACAGAAGGGCTGTGTATGCACAGGGAGACAGCTCATGGGCTGGAGTGCATGGGAGGGAATGGCACAGAGAAGAGATGTCCACGGGGAGGAAGTGGAAGGAGAGCTGTTGCATTGTGGGGAACTGCAGTCAATGTCATGAGACAAAGTATATGTGAACTGCCGTATGGAAGATGAATTTGTTTTGTAAATTTTAACCCAAATCATAATAAAATTAAAAAAAAAAAAATCATAAAATTGGGCAAAAAAATTCAACAAACACAATTAATATAGAAAGCAAATAAGATATTTGATCAGTTTTGCTGCTCTTTTTGTCCATACACTTTAGCTATCCATCATTTAAGAGCAATATCATTCTCTTCTGACATCCATTCTGTTTTCTCTTTCTTTGCTGTCTTTTTAATGATCTTTTGCTAATGGAAAAATTGATAATGTGAAAGCTGGACAGAAGATTTCTCTTTTTTTTTTCTTTTTTTAAATACAGCAGAATTTATAATAAAATGCTAGTCTTGGCAGAAATAGTAAAATTTCTCCGTTCTATCGGAAGTTGAGGAGGAAATAGAAACCTTAGTAGTCAGTGAACTTAGCACTGGGTCTGGAACCTTTAAGTGCTTCACAGACATCACACCTTACCCCTGAAGGTATAAATTATTAACACACTTACACAGAGACAAAAGGCTCAGAAGTTCAGTAACTGGGCCAGGGACAGAGATCCAAAGATCAACATCTGTGTCTCTGACCATTACATTACTCTAGCCTCCCAGGAATCTGTATAGAACACAGAGCACCCTTGACAGGTCAGATTTCTCTGGTGCCCTGTTGCTCCAAGAAGGGTAAATGTACATGTGAGGCAGGGAAGTCCAGTGGGTGCCCCCAGGAAGAACCAGCTCAGACACCCTGGGTAAAGCCTCTGCCTAGTCTTCAGCTGTCCACTCCTGAGTCAAGGTCTTCACTGGATGCTGGTGTCAGAGCTGCTGGGGGGCTCCTCTGGAGAGGTAGCTGTGGCTCTCATGAAATTGTTTTAACTATCTTCAATTTCAACTTGAACTTGCATATAAGCTGTTGTTGGTCTGTTCCGCTATCAGCCCCTGACCTTGTTTTGGCTGAAGATGCTAAACTTCTCCATCACCTCTTGTCACAGATGTAGTCAATCTAATTCCTGTATACTCCATCTGGTGAAGTCCATGTATGTAGCTGCCATTTGTGTTGTTGAAAAAAAAAGTATTTGTAATGAATAAGTCGTTGGTCTTGCAAAATTCTATCATGTGATCTCCAGAGTTAATTCTATCACAAGGCCAAATTTTTCAAGTACTGGTGATTCTTCTTTGTTTCCAACGATTGCATTTCAAACACCAGTGATAATCAGCACATCTTGATTGCACGTTTAGTCAATTTCAAATTGTAGAAGTTTGCAAAATCTTCAAGATCTTCATCTTTGGCTTTGGAGATTGAATAATAGTCGTTTTAACTATTAAAACTGTTTCCTTGCAGATGTATGGATATTATCTTCCTTGCAGGTGTATGGATATTATCCTTTAACTGATAGCATTGTCCTTCAGGATAGATCTTGAAAGATGTCACACCATTCCTCTTCAATTTGTCATTCTCAACATAGTAGATCATACAGTTGTCTGATTCAAAATGGCCAGAACTGGTCTACTTCAGTTCACTAATTCCTAGGATATCAATCCTTATGTGTTCCATTTCATTTTTGACCACTTCCAATTTCTCCTAGATTTATACTTCATGAATTCCATGTTTCAATTATTAGTGGATGTTTGCAGCTGTTTCTTCTCATTTTGAGTGATGTCACATCAGCAAATGGAGGTTCTGCAAGCTCTACTTTATCCATATCATTAAGGCTGGCTCTACTCTGATGAGGCAGCTCTTTCCCAGTCATATTTTGAGTGCCTTCTGACCTGAAGAACTTAACTTCAGGCACTGTATCAGATAATGTTTCAGGGCTATTCATCAAGTTTTCCAGTCATATAGCAGACAGTGTTTCACTGCTATTTATAAGGCTTTCCTGGGCCAAATATTTGAGAAGTAGATGGCCTCTTCCTTCTTCCAAGTCTATCTCAGTCTGGAAGCTCTGCTGAAATGCATCCACCATGGGCAAGCCTATTGGCATTTACAACACCAGGGGCACTGCCTCCAGTCTCATAGCAACACACAATCCAGCACAGTAGCACAAACTGACAGACACATTCTTCTCCCTTAGCTGTTCCAAACCATTCCTTTAACTTCCTGGCCTTCCCCTTACCTGTTCAGGCCATCTGCCTGGCTCCCACTTCCTGCCTGGGGCTCTCCCCTTACCTGATGGAATATACAGGGATCAAATTGGCTATATATGTGGAAAGAAACAAGGGAGAAGCTCAATGTCATCAGTCAAAATAAGGCCAGTTTCTGACTGTGAAACAATCAATTACTCATACACAAGTTTAAGTTGGAGATGAAGAAAATTAAAACAAGCTCATGGGACCCAAAGTATGGTTTTGAGTATATCCCACCTGAATTTAGAGACCATATCAAGAATACATTTGATGAATGAACACTAATGATCAAAGACTCAAAAAGCTATGGGAGGACATCATGCAGGAAGAAAGCAAAAGGCCATAAAAAAGATAGGAATTATAGAAAAGAGTATGGATCTCAGGAGAGACTCAGAAACGTGTTTTGAATGTAGAGCAGTTAATGTGAAAGGAAATAATGAAGTAAAATAGCTGAACAGAAGATCAGCTAGAGAAAAGAAAGTATTATAATGAATTGTGCAAAGACCTGGAGTTAGAAAATCAAAAGGGAAGAACACACTTGGAGTTATTCAAGCTGAAAGAATTGAAGAAAAATTCAAGCCTTGAATTGAAATATTGAAGGATTCTATTGGTAGAATATCATATCATGCAAGACACATCATACAGTATTCTTCTTTTTGTACCAAAAAGAAGTTAGTCAACATTCAGACATTTCCTGGGGTAGGATACAAACAAGGAATAAATCCAAGCTGGACTGAAGACATTGGTAACAAAACCAGACTCCAGGAATTGACAGAATACAAACAGCAATACCAACAAATACAAACAAAGGATGTAACACTGGGAATGCTTCTTAGTGTATACATTATTTTAATATCACACACAAGTAATATTTTCTTGAAGATAATTTAAAAATATTTGCAGCAATATATTTACTGAGTTTAGCTGGGAATTCAAGCTGGATTCAGAAGAGGATGTGGAACAAGTGATATCATTGCTGTTATCAAGAGAAAATTTCCTCTATTTTATTAATAATGCAAAGATATTTGATAGTATGAATCTTAACAAATTATGGACAACATTGTGAAGAATGGGAATTCCAAAACACTTGATTCTGCTTATGTACAATCTGTACATAGAATAACAGGTAGTTGTTTAAACAGAATAAGGGGATATTGTGTAGTTTAAAATAATGAAGGGTGTACATCAGGGTTGTATCCTTTCACCATATGTATTCAATCTGTATGCTGAACAAATAATCTGAAAACTCAACTGTATGAATAATGCAGCATTAAGATTGGAGGAAGACAGATTAACAATCTGTAACATGCAGATGGCATAACCTTACTTGCTGAAAGCAAAGAGAACTAGAAGCACTTATTGATGAAAATCAAAATTACAACCTTCAGTATGCAAAACCCCTCAGTGTGAAGGAAGCAAAAATCCTCACAACTGAAAGAATTAAAAAAATCTTGATAAAGGATTTCATTTTACTTGGAACCACAATCAATGCCAATGTAAGCAGTCAAGAAATCGAATGTACTGCATTGGGCAAATCTGCAACAAAAGACCTGTTTATGTTGTTAAAAGGAAAGATGTCACTTTGAGGACTATGGTTCTCCTCACCCAAGCCATGATATTTTTAATCATCACATGCATGTGAAATGGGGACAATGAATAAGGTAGACTGAAGAATTGATAGCATTTTATTATAATACTGGTGAAGAATATTGAATATACCATGGACTGCCAAAAGAATAAACAAATCTGTCTTGAAAGCAAATCCAGAATGCTCTTTAGAAATTAGTATAGCAAGACTCTGCCTCTGATAGTTTGAACAGATGTGTTATCAGATAAATATGATGAAAGGATACAACCCTGACATACACTCTTCATGATTTTAAACCACACAATATCCCGTCTTCTGTTTAAACAACTACCTCTTAGTCTATGTACAGGTTGCGCATGAGCAGACTCAAGTGTTTTGCAATTCCCATTCTTCACAATGTTGTCCATAATTTGTTAAGATTCATACTATCAAATATCTCTGCATTATTAATAAAACAGAGGAAATCTTCTCTTGACAACAGCAGTGATATCACTGGGAAAAGACATGGTGGTCAGTGAAAAAGATGAAGACTCTCAGCAAGATGGATTGACAGACACTGTGGCTTAAAAATGGGGTCATATATAGCAACAAAAGTGAAGACGGAATAGGACTGAGCAGTGTTTTGTTCCACTGTGCATGGGCTAATGATGACTTAGAATTTCTCCACAATACCTAATGACAACAACAATCACTCTTTTACTTTGTGATATAAATTTAAATTTTTTAAATATTTTTTTAGATCTGTGCAAATAAATGTGGGAATTTTGAATGGGCTTTTATTATATCTATGTATTAACGAGGAGTAATTGGCATCTTAATGTTAATGAGTGGCCCAATTCATGGATATGGATGCTACATGTTCTGCCTTTATAATTCCCATCCAACTTTCCTAAACTGAAGCCTTAGTCTCAGAATATTCTCTAATAAGAATAAGGAGAGTGGGATTTGGGTATCTCTTTCCAAGTCCCTTCTCTTTGTCAAAGAAGTCTTATTCCCTGTTCTCAAACCACATTAATTTTCTCTGCGTTCATGATCATTTATGATTATTTAATTGGACAAAATAATTAATCTTGTACTTAGTAGGGAAAGAAATGGTATTTTCAGTCATGCATACAGTCACAAGACCGTTATGCTGTTCAAATTTAAACAAAGGTTGACAACAGGATAGTTAGACCAGTCACAACTGAACAAAGTCTGCTTCCTCTTACTCTCTTTCCTTTTGTCCATGCATTCAGAAGTTCAAACTCTTATATCGTAGTACCTCAGGGCCTTTCACCCCTAACATGAACTTGGAGTCTTTTGTGAGCAGAGTAAGTTTTCTATGTCAATTCACCCTGGGGTGGCATTTTGATAGAGGCCTTCTCCAAGATGACCCTTACCCCATTATCTGTACCCTAACATCTATGTAAGCCTAAGGTACTTGACTGCTAACCAGAAGTCTGGCAGTTCAAACCCTCTAGCCACTCCTTGGAAGGAAGGTTGTGCAATCTACTTCCGCAACAATACTGCTTCAGAAACCAAAGGAGGGGTTGCTTTGAGTCAGGTCCAACTTGACGGCACATAATAGCAAACAATAACAACATCTATGTAAGTAAATACAACTTGTAAAATGCCATTGGGTATGTCGATTAATTTCTGAGATCTACAGCCTTCTATAAGCTTTGCTGGTATAGTCCTCAGAAACCCAAGGAGGGGTCTCTATGAGTCAGGTCCAACTCCACGGCAGTGAGTTTGGGTTTTGGTATTATAGGTGGTATTGGGTTTAAAATTTTAAACTCCAAATGTTCATTGCTGGTTTATGAGACATAACTGAATTTTATATATTGGTTTTGTATACAGAGATTTTAATACTCACTTATTAGTTCCAAGAGTGTTTTGTTTTTTCTTTTTATTATTACTATTTTTGATAAAAGCAATGATGTCATATAAGGATATGTTGCTGTTGTTGTTATGTGCCATCGAGTCAGCCCCGATTCATAG